>NC_081519.1:22558287-22613287 GCF_030273125.1 Centropristis striata | reverse complement strand
AGGAGATTGTGCAGCAGTGAAGCTGACCGTGAAGGTGTGCAGCAGGAAGTGTCCACAGGCCAGAGAGCAGTGGGTTCCCACACGCTGCCTTTCATCTTACCTTCGATGTAACGCAGCATGGTGTGCAGCAGCAGAGAGTCTTTCAGATGCCTGAATGTATTCCTGCTGTCAGCTGGCTGTACAGTAATGATCTCCTCTTGCCTGTGAACTCATTAACTCTCTCTCTATTCATGATATGCAGCGAGACACTTACAGGATATTGAAAACACGAGTAAACTGATACACATCTTGTGTTTGACACAGCAGGGTTCTCTCTCTCTCTGTGTGTGTATGTGTGTGTGTGTGTGTGTGTGTGTGTGTGTGTGTGTGTGTGTGTGTGTGTGTGTGTGTGTGCGTGCAGAGGAACTAATTAAACAGCATCTGAATGTTAATGTTAAAGTGCAGATGATAATATGTTGTAAAGAGTTCAGTTCATTTAATGTGCAGAACTCTGTTTGTTTGCTCACTGTGTTTGTTTGTTCTTGCTCAGGCAGATACTGTGGTACATTTCTGTAAGATTAATTATAGCATTGATATTAGGACGATTGTTTTCATATATTCTTTCCATAACTTCTGTGTCTCATGGCGTCCTCCTAACTCCTTCTCTTCCAGCATTTCAAAAATGTTAGTGTTTTATTTTTTGGTTTTGTTGGTCTTTTTACATTTAATGTGAACATTTTTACATCTCTTTTGGTGATTGGTCTTTTTTTGGGTCATATTAAATTTTTTTTTTTAGGATGACGTGACTACTAGAAGACATAGTTCCAACAAACAGAGGACTTTCACCAGGAGGAAGGGCTTCATGTCCCATATGGAGTTTAAGTTTATTCCGTATCTTCCGTGTCTCATGTCACCCTCTTAACTCCTTCTCTTCCAGCATTTCCATCATGTATTTCCTGTTTAAACTGTCTTTTAGAGCCTAACCAGGAGGGTTTCTGCCCTAAACCTAGCTCAGTGGTTTTTGGTAACCTAAATCAACAGAAACTGCAGCTTTCACTGTTGAACTAAAAGAAGTCAGCTGCACTTAAAGCTCCTATCAAAAACATCACTATAGGTCGTGTGTACAGGCTGCGAAAAACAAGCTCTGTCTCCGTTTTTCACCGTCCGCTGTAATGCGCTCGCCTCCATCTTGCTGACGCAGTAGTGACTGACAGCCAAGGAAAAGTTTAAAAGGGCAGATTCCCGCATTCGGTTGGAGGATGGGTCGTCCATCCAGGAGAGCGGGATTCGGGTCCCATGCGAAACAATTTTTAACTTAAGTTACATTAATCACACTTTTGATGTAACTTGTGTTTTTCAAGCAACTTGTGTCAGTCACATGACCCTCCGGCATTTACATACATTTATTTACTGTTTAAACTTTCTTTTATAGCCTTTATAGAAGTTTTTTGCCCTAAACCTAGTTCAGTGGATTTACAACATAAATCCACAGAAACTGCAGCCTTTTTACAACCGCTGACTGTACGTGTGTGCTATTTTTAGAACGCGCCGTTGTGCCACGAGCTGTGATTCGTGCCTATGTGCCGTAATTTGTGGTACTGACACACGACCTCTCCTGCCGTTTATGTTAGAGAACTTGTTGGACAGGTGTTGAATAGAACGTTGGAAACTGATTCATATTATTGTGCAGAAACACTTCAGTCTGCTCACACACACACACACACACACACACAAACACACACACACACACACACACACACACAAATACACACACAGCCAATTATCTGTGCTGTTCGTACAAATGAAGCGTTGTCTGATTAAAAGTTGCATCTCTGTCTGCTGTGATGAGTGAATGCAACTGGGTCAGTGACAGTGGGCAGACTGACGGAGGAAAGAGAATGACAGAGTGAGAGTGTCAGAGAATCTTAGTGATTGGCTCGCATTAGTTCACTCCGTTCACTCACGCAGCTCTATTTAGAAGGTCTCCTGAAGAGCTGGATCTGCTGTGGCGAGCTCAACTTGTGTCTGCTGAAGCTGCTGCGACTGTGTGTGTGTGTGTGTGTGTGTGTGTGTGTGTGTGTGTGTGTGTGAACTCAGCATCTGTTGTTTTTAGACCGCTGGCCTCGGGCCACGGGCCTGCATACTAATAATACTGCTAATAATGTGCAAACAAAGATAGTAGAGGAGGAGGAGAGGACAGGAGAAGAAGTAGAGAACAAATACAGGAAGGAAGGAACAATGAGGGGAGGATGAAGAGAGGACTGAGGGAGAGAGAGATGAGGAGGGAAGACAGGAGAAGACATCATTGAGATAATGATGATGAAAACAAAAACAGGCACTAATGTTTTGTTCTCTTCTACATTCTGTCCCTCCAAGTTTCCCCCTGAATGCAGATGTCCTCAACAGTGTGTGCAGCTGTGCAGCAACTAACAAAGGCGAGTGTGTGAAGCTGTGAGGAGCTCACACTGACCTCTGCTCTCATTAGAGAGAGCAGGTGAACACTGAGTTGATGAGAGCCTCCATGATCACACAGGCGCTCTAACATGTAGACAGGCTGAGCCGCTCACTTCTACCGTAATGACTATTATCATCTGCATAATTTGGAGGATGCTGAGGGTGTATTTAGCCTCATTCAGCAGATCAAGAAGAGGGAGGAAGAACAACAAGAGGAGGAGGAGGAGGGGCAGAGTGGGAGAGGAGACAAAAGAACTCATTCTGATTATTGATTACATCGTCTGTTTCAGCTTGTAAACGACATGTTTGAGAAGTAAAACATGTGAAGGTGTTGAGTTGGAAAGGAGTGAGTTTACCAGGCTGCTGCAGGATGCAACTGCCTGAGAAAGAGTTGCATTGTGGGAAATGTAGAAGCCAATAAGCTTTGACAAGAAAAAAATATTTGCAGATTAAAGCTTCATTACCTACAGCTGGTATTTCCTACAGTTTGTATTTTCACTTCTGTTCCTGTCTGAAATATGAACAACACAAAATAAATCAAACCAGCTAATAGTAGTCACTAGTCCAGCATCTGAAGCTCTCTAAAATCTTGATTTACTCTGGTCTCACAGCCTTTTTCTCATATTAGCTTCTTCCATGTCTTCGTGACATCTGCAGAAGATGCAGAGTTCCTCTCTGTAGCATCCAAAACGATTCTGAAACTGTTATTTTTTGCTGAAAAATAGTGACGTAATGTTGCTTTAAACTCGGTCTGACAGATTTATAAAAGTGATGTTTAATCAGTGGAGTACAACAGACTCTCCTCCTCTCCCACACTTTTATATTATCCATAATAAAAAGATGAAATAATAAAATGACTATAGATTGGGAATCAGAGTAGAATTAAAATCTCATTTTGGTAATAATTTGCCACCTGACTGGTTCTGTCGTTTGTCTCAGTATAAAAATGTCGTGATGCTGAACACACTTCAGATAAAGGGTGTGTGTTTGTTGGTCCTTCAGCCTCCTCCTCAGTTTCCGGGTCGCCCGAGCAGCCGAGGCCGCACGACAAGAGGCAAACAAGAGGCGGCTGATTGAGCTGCAGATCCAAACTGTTTGGTCTCAGTTATCGTTTGTTAACCCCCCGAGATACAGAGTGCCATGCATTCATCAAGAAATGAGTCACAGTTTGTGTTTTCTGTTTGCATTCTGAGTGAAATGATATGATTCAAGTGTGCCAAGCAGCCAAGTGAAAGAGTCTGCAGCCTCAGAGCTCAGTGGGCAGAGCATCCAGTCTGATTACTGCAGCTCTGCTTCCAGAGATAAACTCAACATGTGAGAGGAGGAAGGAGGGGAGAGGAGAGGAGGAGGGGGAGACGCAGCCTGCATGGCAGGAGAAAAACTTATCTGAATGTATTTAAAGTCATCGTCGAGGCAAAATTACCCACTCATGGAATGCAGCCCCACTGATTTTATTATGCCATCAATTTTGTGTGTCAATGCCTCCACACCCCACTTCCTGTCTCGCTCTCTTCTCCTCCTCTCTCTCTCGCTCTCTCGTTCACTCTACCCCATCTGCACCCTCCGTCTCCATGCAATATTATCTTATTCTCTCTCTTCTTTTATTTATATATTTTCCCCAGTATTAAAGTGATTTATCTTCTGTGTTACATTTCTACAGTTGCGAATTAATTATAGATCACAGCCGTCATCACATGGCTCCGCTCCATGGAGACGGTGGACACGTGTGTGTGTGTGTGTGTGTGTGTGTGTGTGTGTGTGTGTTTTATCATTGTCACTTAGTTCTCTGCAGTGGAATCATCCAGAAAATCAGGTACACCAAGAACAAGTATATCATGTCAGAGAAGCAGCAGACAGAGTCAGATAGATATGTATATAATATATAATATAATACCTGCAGCTGAATTTACATGAACACACAAAGAATATATGTTGTAAGGTTGAACAGCACTTCAGAGCTCTGCACAGCCGTTTAAACTGTAGGAAATTAATAATTCTTTAAAAACACTCTGAGGTTAAACTAAACTAAATGTGCTTGTATCTACATTTCTGTGCATGCAACTATTATTCTCCAAGTTGATGCATGAAGAATAAACAGACTGACACCTGGCAGGGTAATGGAAAATCATAATTTCTCATGCATATTGCAGCAGCTCGCTGAAATAATAACTTTAATTAAATTAATCACCAATAGAAGAGTCCTGAGGTGGATCAGATCACATCAGATACTTCAGATGTTCCTGCAGCTCTGACACTTTTTTTCTCTTTCAGTTTAAAATAAAACTCATTATTATAGATGGAAACTTTTCAGGACAAACATTAATTATTACTTCGGGCCTGGTTGATTTGGCAACACCTGTGGTTACCGTGGTAACGACATGCAGAGGTGCAGCGGCTGCTGTTTGTGTTCACAGAGCAGATAAGACAGAACTCAGTCATCTGCACCAGCTCCACAAACAAACACTCCTCCTTCAACATTATCTCATCTGCACCAGACATGCTGCTTTTATCCAGGTGTGCTGATTGATCAATCTCACCTGATCATCCATGTTTATTTACATAGGTAATAGAGGTGGGGTGGGGGTGGGGGGGTTGTTATAGCATAGTATCTCGATATTTTGCATGGCAATATTATATTGATTCATGGCCACCAAGTTTCCATATTTAGCGTCCTGTCTGGAATATAAGGATGCCTCTTTTATGAATAAATGATACCTTGCACGGGGCATCAAATATGTAAATAAAAGGGCATAATCATAAATGCTATCCCTCCCATAAGGATATCAAATATGTAAGGATGAACCTGAGCAACACACAACTCTCATGGTTCAAGAGTGTAGTTAGATGGCTATCAGAATTATTAATAATTATTATAAATAATAATAATAATTTATTATTATTATTATTATAATAATAAATGATATGACTTGATTAGTCATAGCTCATTGGGGCACCATCTGTAAAAGAAAAAAATATAGCCAATTCATCTAAATCAGTCTCATAAAGTTACTAAACTATCAATTTGGAAAACTGACTAATAATTATGAATATAATTACAATCAAATTACCATATTTATATTTTGCAGTGATTGAAGGAATTTTGAACTATTTTCATAGAAGAGGTTGACATATCGTTCACAGTGTACAACATTTAATAGACAGCATTTTTCTAAATAACAAGTAAAGCAAATAAAAGCACACATCTATGGAGTATAGAGTTCTATAAGAGTCTAATCTAGTGTAGGCTTACAAAAGGTATCGTCTGAAACGAAAATATCTAAGTAATCTATAGGCACCATGTGTGTCAGGATATTGCGTTGAAATTATGCTGCAAAGTTCAGCTTTTTTTATGCTTCATGGTGATTTTCAAAGCGCTCATGTGACCTCTGACCAACTCCACAGAATGTATAACATAGGTCTAGTTATTTTGCATTTTAGTTCCATATCTGACCTTTCAGATGTGCTTCTTGGTGGTGAAACAGGTAAAAAACACACGGACGTGAAGTCATGAAGAACTAGTTGATGTTGTGGAATCCATTGAGATCTTTAGTGTTTAGGCGATACATCCCAAAGACTCCTGATGTTACATCTGCTGCCACCACCTAGTCAGACGTGAATTTTGATGTTCATGACAAAATATCTTGAGAAAAGTGGTAAATAGTAGAGGTGGGGAAAAAATTGATACAGCATAGCATCTTGATATTTTGCGTGATAATATTATATCGATTCATGGCCGCCAAGTATTGATATTTAGTGCTCCGACGGCCGGTGGCCACACTTTTATGAATCTCTTGGAGATCCTGGTATCTTATATAACTAGAAGATGTAAGGAATCTATAGGCTCCATGTGCGTCAGGATATCATGTCGGAAGTTGTTGAAATAATGCGTTTGATTCAGAAACATTTTTATCAGTGAAGCTTGTTGTTTGTGAAAGTTTGATAAAATGCTGCAGTTGTTGTCGTCCATACATGTTTGATATCAGTTCAGTTCAGTTTGACTGAATACTTTGTTGGTCAGTCTGTGGGTTTGACTCTCATTGTGGAGAAATAAAAAGACTGAAGTGAGATGAATACACTGAGAATTTTCTCTGATTGGACAAAACAATTCTTGATTGAATTTCATTTTGTGGACACAAAATGCAGTTTAACGGTTAAATCGCAATGTATTGTATCAACACTCACCATATCGCACAATGCTTAAAATCACAATAATATCGTGAAATTAAAAATTGAACACCACTGTAGTGCTTTTAATTACCATAAATCAAGAAATATAAAACTTTTAAACTGTAGGAAACACACATTTTCATGTAAAATTAAAGGAGAAATACCATATTGTCACAAGACACAATAACCCTAAAGATAAAGGCACTGTTCAGTCTAAATTGCAGCTTTTGCTGATATTAACATTTAGATTTACAGTAGAAAACCCACTCACTGTCATTTTTACGACAAAGTTCTTTCTGCCACAACTGCCAGTATTTCACCGTAAATTAAACATTTTTTTATAACAGTGTATCTTACCTTATCTGACTTTATTTTTTATTTATTTTATCTAATTAATTTCTAACCTGCCAACTGCTCCATGTTGAGATGGAGCTTCCTCAGTTAGTGCTTTGTTTTTAATAGGATGGAGGGTGTTTGCTTGATTCTATGTTTTATTATTATTTTTATTTTATTTTTTTCCTTTTTTATGTAAAGCACTTTGTGTTACATTTCTCTTGTATGAAAAGTGCTACACAATTAAAGTGTGATTGATTGATTGATTGATTGATTGATTGAGATTACATTTGTTTTAACAGCATTCAGTAATCAAGGCTGATCTCTGAATGGATCAGTTGACAAATTTGTCATTTTCTCAACTAAAATGTTCTCAGTCAGTTCGTCTTTTTTCAAGCTGGATGACTTATTTCCCAGAAAGCTTATCTGTAAATTCATTGTTGTTTGGTCAGAGTTGGTTGACTAAGAATCTCTGTAACAACGTGTTTTCAGTTTTCAGTGTTTAGTTATCAGCTGTTTAACACAAAGAGAGAGAATTATAATCGAGCAGTATCAGAACACATTCAGCTGCTCCTCTGGATGTTCCTGTGAAACTTCAGAAGGAAAGAGATGTTGAACCTCAGAGAAGAATCAGACTGAGCCACTATAGAACTGCAGGAGCTGCATCACTAACTGCCTGTCTGGATCTGTGATCAACATTTTGTACTTTTTGGAATATTTCTTTTTCAGTAACGCTTCATTTTAAATCCATCAATCACAGAGTAGTATAAAGTGTGAATGGAGCCAACAGAAGAAGCTGCAGGTGTGTGTGTGTGTGTGTGTGTGTGGAGATGAAACACTGCTGCAGAGGGAGCTTTCCCACTGGAAGCTCTCAGGAGAATATTAATATTCCTTTACAATATTTAGCTTTAATAGAGACTGTCGCTGCTGCAGAAACAGACCCATGCAGAGAAATGAAGCAGCAGCTGCTCTCTTCTCTCAGTCAGGAAAACGTTTAAAATCAACCTAAACTATAACAGTATGGAAACATATATTTCATATTGAAAATGGAAATTATGCTATAGATGAGCTGAACTTAATAAACTACTAACTTTGCACATTTTTAATCTATATCTCCAGTTTTTGTATCACATATCAAAGCAAATTTCCCCACCAACATCGCAGCATTACATAAATACACTATTTTTTTTTAAATCTGTTAAATTTACTGTAAAATACCGGCAGCTGTGGTTGCCAGAACTTCACCGAAAACAATACAGTGAGTGGGTTTTCTACTGTAAATTTAATTGTAAATATCAGCAAAAACTGTCATTTAGACCTTTATTTTTCGGGTAATTGTGTTCTTGTGACATTATGGTATTTCTCCCTTAATTTTACATAAAAATGTGTGTTTCATACAGTTTAAAAGTTTTGTGCTATTCTTTGATTTACAGTAATTTACGGAGCCCCCCAGGGGACACGGGGGGAAAAAAAAGATGGGTGAAAAAAAAAAAAATGATGGGTGAAAAAAAAAAAAGGACGAACTTTTGCGAGATCCCGAGTTACTTTTGCGAGATCCCGAGATAGTTTTGCGAGATCCCGAGATAGTTTTGCGAGATCCCGAGTTAGTTTTGCGAGATCCCGAGATACTGACGAAAGAAGAGGAGCAATGGAGGAGCGATATTCGCCTATTTTCCGGTCTTCTAACTGGAATAGCGTCACGAAAACCGCACCAATTTCCCCCAGGATGGTTTTATTTTGTACAGAAAACTAAGACTGACATTTCACAGGCTTGATCAACTCCCCAAAATCAGCGAGTCTGGCGAAAGATTAAAGTAACCAGGCCGAATATACGTCCTAGTGCCCAACGGCAGCCAGAGTGCTTAGGGACCGTCGCAAAAGTGCAACGTCTTTCTTTTCTATTTTTAATAACTCACTGGAAATTCATCTAATAAACACCAAACGACTTCTGATGTGTTCATGAACTCACTGTGGACTTCCCACACCCTTTATTTTCAATACACACCTTTTCAATTCCTTTTATTCAGTGTGTACAATATTTAAGCCTTTTATTTTGTAATAGCTCTCTTGTTTTTATAGATAGCCTATCAACACCAAACCACTTCTGATGTGTTCATGAATTCATTGTGGATTTCCCACAACCCTTTATTGTCATTAAAAACTCTTTCAATTTTTTTAAAAGGCATAAGTAATCAGTATATATAATTATTTCACATCTTAGGCTTTTATTTTGTAATAGCTCACTTGATTTTATAGATATCAACACTAAACCACTTCTGATGTGTTCATGAACTCATTGTGGATTTCCCACAACCCTTTATTTTCAATAAACCCCCTTTTTTAAAGGCACAAGTAATATGTGTGTATAGTTCTTTCATATATAAGGCCTTTCTTATTTGATAGCTGTTTGAATCAGTCACAACCCTTTAGTTTCAAGCAAAACCTTTACAAGTTGTTTAGATATAAGGAGCAATAAGCGTGTATATTCTATTCATACTTAAGGCTTTTATTTTTTAATAACTCACTTGTTTTTCTACATATCAACTTCAAAACACTTCTGATGTGTTCATGAACTCACTATGAAGCTTCCACAGCTTCTTGCTTTCCTTTAAAACCCTTACAAGATTCTTAGACATCATTCATTTCTTTACATTTCTCATTTTTTATTTTGACTTCACTGTTCTTTTTCTTCAAAATTGCTGCTGTTAATTCAGGTCAAGCATGCAAATTGTCATTCAAGCATGACACATACAACCTTTCAGGTAGTTTAGCATTAATTGCAAGCTGTTAAAGCAAAGTGAATAAACAAAAATATGATTACTACAGCCACAAGTACGCATCTGTACTTGACCATCAGCTCGTGATGCTTTCCAAAACAGAAAATCGAGAACAACTATAGCAAGCAATAGTGAGGAGTTAAAATACTAAGAGCAGTCTTTGTCTTTTGTTGAACATAGTCATATATAAATTGGGCTGCACAGTAACTAAATACGTAAATTACATTTTTATTCATTGTCTTACAGATGTCTTATGATTGGTGACACACTGGAAGGAATGGTATCTGAAATTTAAAGTGTTTGTTTTACGACAATAAAGGATGTGGGGAATCCACAATGAATTCATGAACACATCAGAAGTGGTTTGGTGTTGATAGGCTATCTATAAAAACAAGAGAGCTATTACAAAATAAAAGGCTTAAATATTGTACACACTGAATAAAAGGAATTGAAAAGGTGTGTATTGAAAATAAAGGGTGTGGGAAGTCCACAGTGAGTTCATGAACACATCAGAAGTCGTTTGGTGTTTATTAGATGCATTTCCAGTGAGTTATTAAAAATAGAAAAGAAAGACGTTGCACTTTTGCGACGGTCCCTAAGCACTCTGGCTGCCGTTGGGCACTAGGACGTATATTCGGCCCGGTTACTTTAATCTTTCGCCAGACTCGCTGATTTTGGGGAGTTGATCAAGCCTGTGAAATGTCAGTCTTAGTTTTCTGTACAAAATAAAACCATCCTGGGGGAAATTGGTGCGGTTTTCGTGACGCTATTCCAGTTAGAAGGCCGGAAAATAGGCGAATATCGCTCCTCCATTGCTCCTCTTCTTTCGTCAGTATCTCGGGATCTCGCAAAAGTATCTCGGGATCTCGCAAAAGTATCTCGGGATCTCGCAAAAGTATCTCGGGATCTCGCAAAACTAACTCGGGATCTCGCAAAACTATCTCGGGATCTCGCAAAAGTAACTCGGGATCTCGCAAAAGTCCGTCCTTTTTTTTTTTTCACCCATCTTTTTTTTCCCCCCGTGTCCCCTGGGGGGCTCCGTAGTAATTAAACGTGTTTACTTCAATTTTTGATTTTAAGCCCTATTTCTGATGCAATATGACAGCGTTTTACTGTAATTTTTACAAACATTTTTACAGTGTATAACTCTGATGATGTGAGCTGTCTGCAGAATATGTTCGTATCTCATTCTCTCTCCTCTCATGAAGCTTTACAGTGTGGGAATAAAGAGAAACAGTAAAATCAACTGACTGACGTGTGAAATTGCCTCTGAACATTTATTCCAGCAATTGCTAACACCAAGGGTGTTGTTCTCTTCCACAAATGAAGGCATTTTATGCAAACCATGGGGCCAATTGTTCTCTCTGCATGTGTGAGTGCAATCACATTTACATTTTAGTCATTTAGTTTGCACTCGCTCACAGTTACAAAGAGCACATTCATCAGCCCAGGTGAGCCGCCGCAGATCGTTACAGCGAGACCTCGACTGACACAAACTAACAGCTGAGACAACAATAACGATGCTGCGGATACGACCGGCCAAGTGTCGTTTCTAGTCATTGTGTGGTGGTTGAAGAGGCTCAGGCTGCAGCGGTTCACTGTGTCGGAGCCATTACAGCGGCATCAATCCACAGCCAATGAGACGTCAGGATAATTAGCTTCTTTATGCTGCTGGGCAAGAACCACTCAGCCGTCTGGTGATGTCACAACAACACTGACATCACGCTCACTTTATCAATAAAATACTTTATGAGTGAATTTGTTGTTGATGAGATATTTAGCTATAGACATTTAATGAATGTGTGCGTCATTTACATTTACATTTAGTCATTTAGCAGACGCTTTTTTTTTTTGGCTCTCTACATGATGGATGAGACTGACAGGACATGTTGCAGTGATCCCGTCTCACTGCTGCAGGTTAGATCACATTAGATTAGCTTGAGTAGATCACAGCTGGATTAAGTTGATGCTAATGCTACACTGTAAAAACAATCTGTTTAATTTTTGGTAAAATACCGGCAGCTGTGGTTGCCAAAACTTCACCGTAAAAATGACAGTGAGTGGGTTTTCTACTGTAAATTTAAATGTAAATATAAGCAAAAACTGTCATTTAGACTGAATAGTCCCTTCACGTTTAGGGTAATTGTGTCCTTGTGACAATATGGTATTTCTCTATTAAATTTACCTGTAAATATATACAAATATTTTTACAGTAAAACCGTGTATTTTCTACAGTTTTTCAAAAGTTTTGTACTATTCCTTTTTTTAATGGTAATTAAAAGTCTAATACTGTGACATGCAATTTTTAATTTCACGCCCTATTTCTCATGCAATTTGGCAGTGTTTTACTGTCATTTCTAAAAACATTTTAACAGTGTAAAATAAAAACAAAAGTAAATAATTATTATAACAATAAAAAAGTAATAAAGGTAGATAAAAAAGATGAACATAATTTTATATATATATATATATATATATATTAGGATATGATAAATTATAACAGATAAAAAAAAGAGAAGATGTTGTAACACTAAGATGCATGAGCAGAAAAATATTTATTTACTTATATTTATACACACCTGCAAGTTAGCAAGTTAACAGAATAAACTCCCAGTGTCTCAGCAGAGAGAACTTTTAAACAGGGAATAAAGAAATAGTTAACAGATCTTTACAAATTAACTCAGTATTGAACTTTTGTATCATCAAGATTCCTTTTTTTTTCGTTGCGCCACCACCCTATCATTTGAATGAGGTGGCTGTGTGACAAACGGTATTGTTTGCATCTTAGAACCATTTCATGTGTTGTATTCAGAGCAATTTTAACCTTGGCATCTTTTCAGTCTGCCATTGAACAAACATGTTCAGCGAAAGTTTGCAGAACTTCACAGTGATACAGATTTGAAGTGCTGGTTGCTGTGTGTGTTCAGTGATGATGAAGATGTTTCTTCTGGATGATTCTTGTGTATTGTCTAACCAAGTCGAGTGAGTCTGTGAGGAGCACAAAGGATCAGTGATGTTAGAAGTTTATCAAATCAAAATCAAATCAAATCAAATCAAAATTACTTTATTCATCCCCAAGGAGAAAGGGGGGGGGGGCACAGCAGCAGGTGATGATGCGCCACCATTGGCCAGTAGTGATGGTGAGTGGACCAGGAGAGGAACATTCCCATCTGGGGCCGAACCAGATCCACGGCAGTGAGACCAGCAGGAGTGATGGAGCAGGACCACAGCTCCTCACCCTGTGAAGAGAGAGCAGAGAAAAGTGCGAGTATTCTGGGAAAATAAAAGCTTGTGTCATGTATTATTGGGACATCAGAGAGAGAGAAAGAGGGCCCCAGTGTATCGTGTCCCCCGACACATTGGGCCTATAGCGGCATAACTAGGGGCTGGTTCAAGGCAGGCCTCGGCCAGCCCTAACTATAGGCTCTGTCAAAGAGGAAAGTTTTAAGTTTACTCTTGAATAAAGAGAGGGTGTCTGCCTCCCGTACTGAGACTGGGAGATGATTCCACAAGAGAGGAGCTTGATAACTGAAGGCTCTGGCTCCCAATCTAGTTTTAAGGACTTTAGGAACCACAAGTAACATAGAATTTTGGGAGCGTAGTGCTCTAGAAGGGTAGTACGGCATTATGAGGTCTTTAAGATATGATGGTGCCTGACCATTTAGAGCTTTGTAAGTAAGAAGAAGGATTTTAAACTCAATTCTGGATTTTACAGGGAGCCAGTGCAGCGAAGCTAGAACAGGAGAAATATGATCTCTTTTCTTGGTTCTTGTTAGTACACGAGCCGCAGCATTTTGGACTAACTGAAGAGTTTTAAGGGATTTATTGGAGCAGCCTGACAGTAAGGAATTACAGTAATCTAACCTTGAAGTAACAAAAGCATGAACTAATTTTTCTGCATCCTTTTGAGACAGGATGTGTCTAATTTTTGTAATATTACGTAGGTGAAAAAATGCAGTCCTTGAAGTTTGTTTTATATGGGAGTTAAATGACAGATCCTGATCAAAGATAACTCCGAGATTCCTTATGGTGGTATTGGAGGCCAGGGTAATGCCATCGATGCTAATTAAGTCTTTAGATAATGAGTTTCGGAGGTGTTCGGGTCCCAGTACAATCACTTCCGTTTTTTCCGAGTTTAACATTAGGAAGTTGTGAACCATCCAGGTTTTTATGTCTTTAAGGCATGCATTAAGTTTGGCTAGCTGATCAGTTTCACCTGGCTTGATTGATATATATAACTGAGTGTCATCAGCATAACAATGAAAGTTAATTGAATGTTTTCTAATTATATTACCTAGAGGGAGCATATAAAGGGTGAATAAAATTGGTCCAAGCACAGAACCCTGTGGAACACCGTGGTTAACATCAGTGCGCACGGAGGATTCATTGTTCACATGAACAAACTGGAAACGGTCTAATAAGTACGATTTAAACCAGCCCAGTGCCGTTCCTCTAATGCCAATTACATGTTCCAGTCTCTGTAATAGGATACGATGGTCAAGTGTATCAAATGCAGCACTCAGATCTAGTAAGACAAGGACAGAGACAAGTCCATTATCAGAAGAAATTAAAAGGTCATTTGTAATTTTTACCAATGCTGTTTCTGTGCTATGATGAGTTCTAAATCCTGACTGGAAGTCCTCATATAGATCTGAGCTTCAAGAAGAAAAAGAGGCGGCTCTGCCCCTTTTTGTAGAGAGCGTCTGTGTTTAGGGACCAGTCCAACTTATTATCCAGGTATACACCTAGATACTTATAATTTGGCACCACCTCAATGTCCACCTCACAGGTATTCACTGGCAGAAGAGGGGGCTTGAGCCTGCGGAAATCTATGATAATTTCCTTAGTCTTTGAGGTGTTCAGTAGGAGATAGTTCTTGTGACTATCACATAGATGTGGACAGCATGGAATCACTTATTGTTTTGTAATATCCTCTTTGTCCCGACAGCAGTTTGTTCCTCAGAGAGAAAACAACAAACACAACGGACTTCCGTTCCTCCTTGAAAACATTAGAAGCCGTATGAAACCATCGACGTGAATAAAGCTTTTGTCAGCCACCTCACCTGAACCTCTCGCTCTGTCGGGACACATAATGGCAGAATTGTGCTGTAGGCAGTTTGGCACAGAATGAATGTTGGCACTGAGTACCTGAAGCTCAATTATGCAGCGCGGCGACTGAAACTGAAAGGATTCTGTCATCCTGTCAGCCTCAGTTTGACATCACCGCCTACACGTGTGCGACCACTTCACAAGCACCTGAAAGGATCATTCAGACACACGAGACTCATCGCAACACAAAGTGCGTCTGTTGTTTTGTTCATCTTTCAATAAAAACACGTTGGTGTCAGAAATGAATATTACATTCTGATGTATTAAATCTGCTTTTGTCTGTTTCTGCTGCACATGTTTCCTCCTCTCCTCTCTCCTCCTCTCTGACTTCTACGCAAACATATATTTCCACTGTTGAAAAGAAGTGTTTGTGTTGACAGCAGGGAGGCTGCAGCAGAGCCATAATTTGCCGGCATGTCTGATAACTTTTTTTTAGGCACATGACAATTAAGTAATGGGGTGTCAACAAGTGAACCTGCTATTAGTGTCTCTTTCTTGTCACAGTTGTCCTGCTGGAGACAGCGAACAGTGAAAGGGAGAAGAGGAGAAAATGAAGGGGGAGTGTGGAGGAGGACGGAGAGCTGAGCAGGAGGCAGCACGACTAAAAACACAGAAAGTTTCTCTTTCAGTTGTCCAACAGTCACAGTAACTTACCATTACTCCATACAGTAATACATATATGCATTACAACCAGATCATACAGCCATCTGTTACTAATCATCAGTGAACAGAGAGCAGCTGTAGCTGATGAGATGTTACAAGTTATTGTTGTTTGCAACAGAAATATAATCACTAAGTTTCACTAAGTGTGTGCACAGTTAACATTCATGAGCTGAATGCATTGCACTTCTTGTTGTAGCTGCAATTTGGATATTATTAATTTAATTTCTGATGTTCTGATAACATTTTATTTGCTGCTGCACAGATTATTCTTGTTGCAGCATGTGAATGAAGCTTGTTGTCTCTTGTTGGCTGCAGGGGAGCTGTCCGGTGCTGAAGTCTGTCATCTGCACATGAAAGATGTTTTTGTCTTTGCCTTATGGATATTTAGTTGAATGATCTTTGGCCAGAATTGATTAAGAATCACACTGATATTGTATGTGCAATAACCGCTTTTATTGAGAAAGTAAGAACTTCCTTCTGAAGTGATGAAAGTCACTCAGAAAGATTTTCTGAGCTGTTGGTCAACAAATCCTGCAGCCGGCCGTGTGTTAGGGTGAACACATGTTGCATTTATTGCTGAGACTGATGAGACATCCTCATTTCTGCAGGAATCTCAGTATCATCATACAAGTTATTGTTGTTTGCAGCAGAAATATAATCAATAAGTTTCACTAAGTGTGTGCACAGTTAACATGCATGAGCTCAATGCATTGCACTTCTTGTTATAGCTGCAATTTGGATATTATTCATTTCATTTCTGATTTTGTGATTATATTTTATTTGAAACATTTGACATGAAAGTTAAAGATTTTCAGAGCTGTTGGTCAACAAATCCTGTAGCCAGCTGTGTGTTTCAATAAACACATGTTGCTCTCTTCTCTGAGCATTACAGCCAATAGTCTGGATTTATAACCGAGCATGAGTTAGTGTTCAACACTTCCCATTTAATAATATGATATTTTTTTTCAAGGGTGAGAATAAAGCCAATCAGATTGGACTTTTACACACTGAAACTGAGGCAAAGCGACTGTAAAACGAATGAGAAATAAAGAATGAAAGACTGTGATTGGCCAGAAATATGAGGCGGGGTAATGAAGGATCTGATCAGGAGAATAAATCTCCAGGAAGAGAGGGTCAGAGGGAGTGAAACATGCAGAGGAGGAGGAGTAGGAGGAGAGGAGCAGACATTTTGACTGGTTATTAGTGCCGGGGCTGTTTGTGTCAGAGACGTCCTCCTCTGACACATCATATTTCCTCACCTTTTAATTGGACTGTCACGCCTCGGCCCAGCCCCCACCTCCCCCGCCAGCGTGGGCCATGACGGGCCCCTGCTGGACGGCTGTCCGGCTGTGTTATCTCTCACCGTCTCCACAGTCACAGACTGAGCACAGACAGAAAGTTATAACAACACTTCCCACATCTGCTGCTCGCAACGAGGTCCAGCTGATAAATGCTTTAATGTAAAGTTGAAGTGAGAACACACCTGAGAGTCCAGCTGGGACACACGGAGCCTCTCTGTGTTACACACAGCTGATCTTCTTCTCTGATTCATATGATCAACCAGAGATCATCAACACCAGCAGATTCCTGTCTGACCTCCTGTGCTCCTTTAAATAAAAACTTTATTCACCGGGAAGATGAAAGTAGGGCTGGGCGATATAAAAGATACATCGCTATATTCTTAAATGTGATATGGAATAAGACCATATCGCATATATCGATATAGTTAAATTTTTTATATTTTATATATAAAGCTGCCCTTCCAAGTTTTTCAAATATTTAGTTATTTTGTAATGTTTGTTATTCTTTCCTCATATAAATATATATATTTCTATTTTATTTCAAAGGCTATTTTTATTTAATATATTTGTTTTATTTAAATGTGCACTTTGATTTTTTATTTTTTTTTAAAAAAGGTACTCCTGTTGTTATACAGTAGTTAGATAAATTATTTCAATACAGCTACTTGTGACATGTCAGATTTGGCTTTGAGTGAACATTTGCTCTCACTTTGGGATTAAAAAATCGGGATATAAATAGATTATTAATATTCAGCTATGACTTACTGGTCTATATCGCCCAGCCCTAGGTGAAAGTATCAGATCAGAATCAGAATCAGAGAAACTTTAAGTAGAGAGGAGTTGTTGGAGGAAAACATTCAGTCACTGTGCGTGTGTGTGTGTGTTTGTATGTGTGTGTGTGTGTGTGTGTGTGTGTGTGTGTGTGTGCGTGCGTGTGTGTGTGTGTATGTGGATCTTCTGATTTAAAATGGTTTGATTGTGTCGTCCATCTCTTTCAGCAGACTGCACTCGTCTTCAGAAATCCAGCTTTTGTTTTCCACTCAATTATTTCCACTGTTTCTCTCTCTGTCCGTCTCTCTTCCTCTCCACTCTGCTCAGTTTGTTGCTCTCTCTCTCACTCTCTCTTTCTCTCTGTGTCCCTCTCTCTCTGCTTCTGTCCCTCTTTATCCGTCTCTCTCTCAATCTATCTATCTCTCTCTGTCTCTTTGTTAACCAGTGACTCGGGGTGAAAGTCTTCTTGTTTTGCTGCTCTGAGTTGCATGGCAGCTGAATGTCTCCTTGAGGAGCTGAAGTTAAGAGGTAATAATAACACGTGTGTGTGTGTGTGTGTGTGTGTGTGTGTGTGTGTGTGTGTGTGTGTGTGTAAACTAGTCCTCAGATGACCTGCTGCCACGTAGTTTTATTCTGTAGGTTTCAGTGTAAGTGACAGAGACTCAGTCTGACCTGGAAACATCAAACAGCGTCCTGGAGTTAAGAGCGGGAACTTGAGTTTCAAATTAAAAGCCTGGCTCTCAGGTGCTGGGGTTATCTCTGCTCTTTATAGCCCTGCTTCCTCTGGATAATGAGACTGGTTTCATTTAAAGGCTCCATCTCATCTAATAACAGATAACTGCTTTACTTCATGTGGATGACTTGAGTCGCCCCCCAGCTCAGTTTAATTAAATGTGATCCTGTCTGATGTGAAGGAAACACTGCTGAGGGTGTATTTTTAGTCTGCAACAGATGAAGTCTTTGTGTGTGCAGAGCTGTCAGTGAGCAGATCTGCAGCATCCTAATAAGATCTGCAGCTGACAGTCTGATGGGGTGTACCGGCCCTTTAAATCCACCGTGTGTCATAGTTCATGTTCAGTTTTCTGTCAGGGACGTGACAGTGACACGCAGAGGGCAGCAAAATCATTTCAGACATATCTCAAATAATGTTTCTAACAATGGCTCCTCTTCTTTAACCCCTCATCATCCCGCCTTCTGCTTTCAGAGAGGGGAGACAAGGGATATTTTGTGGGAGACAGCAGGTCAACAGTAGATGTGACATAGAAGAGGTGAAAATTATGTGAAAGCTGGAACCTGAAGATTAAACTGAGCTGAGAGTCAACATGTTGTTATACATGTAGTTATATATCTTATCCTGAACCTTTGACATTTCATTTATTTGTGTATTTTATGTGATTGTGTGTCAGCACTTGTGTTGTGTTGCTGTTTATTGTGAATCTAGTGAGTCAGCCAACCATCCTCTGAATGCTCTAGGTCTCTAGTTTGTGGTTGTAAAGTTTCATGAGGCTGTGATTATCCTAGAGGTCACAGCAGCTCATTTTATACACTGAGCTCAAGTTTCACTCACTAACATCTTCACACATGAAGAACATTGGGCTCATTGAATCCACAAGATTCCGCAAGAGGACACAATAACACATTTTACTGCAGGTTACAACATGTCTGCAAAGAGACTCATTGAGAAACACAGAACTTATTTACATTCAGATATCTGCAGGTCAGTTATTAACCAGTAGAGGGATTTTAGGATGCCTTATTACAAATATATGATGCCTCACACGGGGCACCAATAATGTAGGGATTTTATCTCAAACAGTTTTAGGATGCCTCAACGCAACGGGGCGTCAACAATGTAAAAAGGGGTAAATCATAAATGCTATCCCTCCCATAAGGATATCAAATATGTGAGGATGAACTTTGTGAGATTGGGCTCATTGAATCCACAAGAGTCTCAGCTTTCCAGTCAGACTTGATTTATGCAGCTCACAGTCTTGTCAGTCAGTCTGTGACTCACAGACTGTTTAGGGACCCGGGATGCACAAAGATTCACATATAATATGCAAAAATTTTGCTGCAAAAAATCTGGCAGTCAGGGAGGTCAAGGGATTTTCTTTCCTCACTAAAATGTAGCCTAACTTACCAGATATGCTGACATGGTATCAGGTGATCCTCAGGTCTTCTAGTTTCTCTTCATAGCAGCTGCAGCTGTCAGTAAATTGTTGGCGTGATATCAGATCATCAGGCTGTAGCCTGCTGTATGAGACGTCTCTCTCTCAGCTCTTGACATGTTTGTGTGTTCTGCGTCTTTTTTATTTCCTGTGAGCAGCAGCTTCTCTCTGTGGCTGCACACACACTGCTGCCTGCCTCTGCAGGGCTGTTCATAATGGAAACACTGGAAGCAGCGCCAGCCGCCACTAAGGTCAATAACACAGCTTCACTGCCTGCATGTGTCTTTTCATGCACTCTAGACTTTGATTCTGCAGGTAAATGTCCTCTCAGCTGCATTAAAACACCAGTAGAGGGCAAATATTTGGGCCCCTGGTGCCACGATGGCTCAACAGATGTGTTATTTGTGTTACCTCCTCAGTTCTGCAGGAATCTATCAGCATACAAGTTATTGTTGTTTGCAACAGAGCTAAGTTAAGTTTCTCTAAGTGTGTGCATAGTTAACATGCATAAGCTGGGTGCATTGCACTTCTCATTATAGTTGCAATTTGGATATTATTCATTTCATTTCTAACATTTTATTTGAAACATTGCTGTTGCACAGACTATTCAAAGATGCACTTCTTGTTGCAGCATTGTGGATGCGGCTTGTTGTCTCTTGTTGGCTGCAGGGAGCTGTCCGTTGCTGAAGTCTGTCAGTCTGTTTCCGCTCAAACAGACCTGAGAACACATTATTTAAATTCACAAAAGGCAACACTAAACTCAGGCTTTCTGCATTTATTTACTCATTTTAACCTGCAACAAGCGACGTTTTGGCCAAATGTTTGCAGCATTAGGAGTTTCTGAGCTGAGCTGGAGATGATGTTGTGATCTGTGAGTGATGGTGTGTGTGTGAGTGATGGTGTGTGTGTGTATGTGTGTGTCTGTGTGTGAGTGGTGTTAAACACACTCCCACACACCATTATGTCCCCCATCACTGCTGCGACCTCTTGTTCTACACGTTTCAGTCCAACCAAACACAGGAAGGAAGGAAAGCACACATTAGAATAAAAGCTTAATCAAACATTCTGGCTGCGTGGCACCTGCTGCAGATGTGATTTGTACGAGTCCTCATTAATGTTTTGCTGTATTGCTGAAATTAATAGTGATGAAATATTCCTCTGGACCATCTGGCGTGCTGATAAGTCACCGTGCATCAGAAGCATCAGAAGCAGCAGGAGGAGCTGATTAAAGACGCTGCATTAACACAACCTGAACTCTTCTGACAGTCATATTTATGGTTGAGAACGCTTCAACTTTTCTTCTTCTATCTTCTTCTGAAGCGTCTGTAATGTGACTGACATGAGACATACATGTGTTTCTCTATATATCATATATATATATTTATTAATATATGTGACTGAGAGTGAATCCACTGTACATTAACTGTTTCAGTGAGAACATTTTTAATGTTTTTGTCTTTATGAAAATGTCGTCAGGCTCAATTTTTTATTAATTTCCACAATTATAAAGTCAGAGATTTTAGAAATATTTTAATGTGTCAGTGACATAATTTTTTGTTCAGTTAATGTCAAAACCATTATGACAGGAATATTAGAAATTCTTTTATATATCAGTGTCATTTATCAATCAGCTTCCATTGGGATTCTGCCAGATGTATAAGAAAAAACACATTATATAAGTAAAATTAAAATAATTCAATTAATTTACATGGTAGTTAAGTCAGAAACAATTAGACTAATCAGTGACATTATATATATATATATATTTATATATATATATATATATATATATAAAATTGTCATTCTATATATATATAAAATTGTCATTCTATATATATATAAAATTGTCATTCTCTTAAAAAATAATCTTAAATACGAGCTTAAAGCTCTTAAAATTGTGTTAATGTTACTTTTATTTAAAACAAATGCATTTAAATGTTTTGATGTGGTCTAAACAAATTTTAGCTGACAACAGAGAGACTTCTGGTGTTAATTCCGGGATCTCCGATTTTCCTTCATGTATTTTGTACTTTGTTGCCAGTTTTAATGTGAAATGGGTCTGAAATTGTTTTCATTATGGTCTGAAAAAAGTCTTGAAGCCTTAAATTTGACTTGTTGAAACTTGTTTTAACATGCAGAATATTCTCTTGATGCTGTCAGTGTTTGAGCTCTGAACTCTGGTTCCAGATGCAGTTTGTGTCTTTGCAATTGTTTGCTCGTCACACAATATCTTGGTGTTATTTCATGTATTTGTTTAAATGCATAATTCTCTGAATTAGTGTGTGAGTGTGGCCGTGTCAGCCAGCTGGCTAACCATCAACCTCAGCAGACAGAAAGTGATCTCAGTCATTCTTTGACACCTGCAGAGCAACACGATGCAGCAGAACATAAATAAAATGCAACAATAACCATGTTTATCTTCATCAGAGTGTCACAAGATTCAGTTAGGAGCCAAAACACATGAACCATGTTCTTAAAAAGTAAAGCACAAACCTCATCTATCAGAGAGTAAATAAATGATTCAGCTGATTAAAAATGTACAACATGGAGATTTATCACCACCTGCTGTTTGCCATTAGTTTTAATGTATATAAATGCATTGATATACATTTCAGATCCAAACAAACATGTTGAACATTCTTTTTGTTGTTGAACATGAAGCTCTCGTGCAGCTCAGTGTCTCAGATCAGCTGCAGGAGTAAAAAACATTTTTTTGTGTACAGTCAGAATGAAGCTCAGCTGTGTCTGTTCTCCTCCAGCAGCTGCAGTGACCTTTAACCCCTCCAACAGCTGAGCACACAGGGCTGATACACACCTCTGCTCACTGATGGTTCTGTTTGGAGTTTACAGATGAGATTATTGTTAGTGTTTTAGAGAGTCAAAGTGCTGACTCTGCACCTTCTGGCTGTTTCTCTTGTTTTATTAGCACCGTCTGACTCCGTGCCCGCCCTCACAACAGGTTTCACTGATTTTTAAAAACATTTTAGTGAACTGTCTCCATGAAAACTGAGCAGAATAATCTGTCAGCAGCTGCTGTTTCACTGAAGAAAAGTTAAAAACAGAAAGATTCTCTGACAGCTTCTGCAGCTGTAAGGAGAACATCCTCACCATGACTTCTGCACAGATTCAGAATCACCTCCCCAGTTGTAGAGATCAGTGTGAAAACTAATGAACCAAGACTTTCTGACACACTTCTACTGCGAAATAAAGTCAAATAAGACGACAGAGACGTGAACATAAGACAGAAACTCCTGCTACTCTTTTGTTCTGCTGCAGACTCAGATAATAAAAGAACATACATTTAAACAAACACACACACCAATATCAGCAGCAGACATGTTAGAGTCTCAGTGTCTAGCCTCCATGCAGAACATATTTCAGTGTTTGCAGTTGATGCTCGGCTGTTTACCTGCTAATGAGAACAAATATTCCACTAATGTTCCTGTTAACATGCAGCTGTGTGTACTTCAGTTAACACAACATGTTTATTATGTCAAAATCTGGACGAGTGGAGCAGCTGCAGGAGCTGGAGCCAGTCTGCTTCTCTGTAGGATGTTCTCAGACTGGTTGGGTCTAGGCCTATCACAATAATGACTATATCGACTTATCATTCCATATATAAAAATGGACGCAATATTTTTTTTCTGGAGTCAATATATTGTCGTTAATACCTGACTTTTTGTGCTATTTTGTATTTAAAGTAAAGCCGCAAATGTTTGACAGGCAGTACGATTTGCCCAAAAAAAAAATCTTTCTCAAGCAGCCAGCTGTTTATATGTTATTTTAATAATAAAATATAATATAATACATATGCAATTTTATGTTATTGTGTGTGTTTGCTTTTCCACATTTCAATTCCAATGTTTATTATTCTTGAGATTTAAAAATCCATTGCTGTGGAAAAGGAAGTACTTACTATGCTCTAATATGGTTATAAAACCAAAATAACATAGATACAATGATGCTATCGTTTTTTGTGATAGTTTCTGGGAAAATATATTGTCCTAAAAAATGTGTTAGCGTGACAGGCCTACAGATAGTTTGGTCTGAACTGGGTCTCCCTTGTTTTTGTGATAAAAAACAAAAACCTGTTGATCTCAAAGTTTTCTTTCTTTAAAGTAGCTGTGTCTTTTCCTTTGGCCGTGCATCTAAAGCTCGTCCTTGTTGGTTTGGGTTTAAAGATCCAGCTGAGACGCAGATTGTTAATTTTCCCAACCGAAGGGATCTTTTTCGACATGTAAAGATTTGTTTCTTGAGCATTAGTAGAACATCATTTTAAAGTGAGCATGGAGTTTCCACTGTACCTTTACAGTACTGTATGTTCATTCATTTTGTCTTGCAGGCCTATGGCAATGCTTTGTTGTTAGATATCTACATGATTAGGAGAACACTAAGATAGTTGGTGAGATATGAATTGTGGTGGACCGGTTGGAACAAAAACGCCAGGGCCAATTTTTTGTCCCAGTCCAGCCCTGATTGTAATTGCATATGAAATGTAACAGAACAAGACGTAGCAGATACAGAATGGAGGTTATATATGGATCTACTTGTTTTGAGTATTAGGTGGTGATAGCTCGAGGAAAGAAGCTATCCCTCAGTCTGTTTGTCCGTGCTTTATGTGATCTGTGGTGTTGAGAGTGAGGTTGCAGAAATGCTGATATACTAGTGTAATATGCATGTGCGGTCTCGCTGCCTGTGTGGTCGCCTGTGGACGTGTCTGGCTGTGGATGTGTCTTCTCAGCGTTTCCTCTTCCACTTGATCTCCTCTGCTCTCTGGGTGGTGTGTGGGCTGTTTGCCGCCAATAATCTGCTGCTGACTGTAGCTGCAGCTGAGAGGCAGGCCGCAGTCACAAGGTGCATGAATAATTCAGCTGTGGTGAGCTGTGTGGCCGGCAGAGACACTGCCAACTCACACAGCAGAGACCCAGAGGACAGATGGACGGCGGTGAGTGGTCCACTGGACGAAGGACGGCTCCAACCAGACGCTGTCTCTCTGCAGGAAACAGTCAGAAACACAGAGACGCTGCTTCACTGTGGTCAGGCTGTGAGGCTTATGGAGGAGACATTAAAGCACAAAAACTGACCAAAAACTTTATTGCTAAGTTTATAAAATGAGCAGGGTTGGAGGAAGAATCCAGATCATTTACATCACTAATAAAACCTCAGAGTAAACACACAAAGTCCTGCATTCCAGACCACAATTAAGATTATTTTCATTCTGTGTCAGCAGCATGTTTGAGATAAAGCCAATTTAAATACTTTTGATCTGCAAAAACTGTATTTTTTTCTGCACTTGGAGACATATCATTTTTGAAGAAGCTTAACTTGTGCTCTACCAGCTGCATGTTTCCACCTGATGAATGTTGGTCCAATAGTCTCTATTTTTGCTAGTATTTTTTGCTCTCCGACTCTGTTTCATTCTGAGGAGTCAGCTTCTTCAAAGCCAACATGGCTCAATTCAAAATGTTGTTTCAAAACAAAACTTCTCATCTCTTCTCTGACATGATTTTGACATCAGATAATTTGCTACCACTACACCTCACAGTGATGTTTGTTAAAACAGAGAGACTGAAGTCTCATCTGCCACTGGATTTAAATGAATGTCTCTGACTGCAGTAAATGCAAAAAAATCTAACATCTGTCATAAAAAGGAACATATAAAAATTAAGAGATTTGTAGCTTTGTTGAGTTCATCTCATCTTTTTTGGGGATTCTCCTCCTTTCTTGCCTGCTAAACATTCTCAATGTCAAATAACTCCTCCTGAGGAAAATCTGTCTCTTTAGCTGCTAAAGGTCCCGCTGTGTTCACCAGCTGCTCTCTGACTGAGCAGGTAGAGTACAGTGTACCTGCTTTTATCCAAAGCGACTTACAGGAAGAAAAAAGCAAACAATTAAGGTATAGTGCAATAAGAGCCATTAGTGCAGCAATAAGTGCTAGTGACAATTCTTTAAGGAGTAGAATTATTGTGTGGTGCTAGGAGAGAAGATGCTCTCTGAAGAGCTGGGTCTTCAGGAGGTTTTTAAAGGTATGTGTCTAAAACATCACTTTAAGTGTTGATCTCTTCTGTCAGACACAGACTCTGCAGTGCAGTAACTGTTTTAATCAACATGTTTGGGAACAATTTTCTGAAACAGATGCTCTGGAATTAGATTTGAGAAGCAGTCTGGAGTTTCCTACAACACTTTCCCTCTTTTTAAATGAAACTTTAAGGACTAATTTCAGACGGAAATCCCTTCATCAGAGGGAGATTTCTTTTCATATGTGCTGTGTTTTTAAAACCTCATGTGAAAAACCTACAAAATCCACAAAACAGATGCTAGAAAATAGTAGAATGTGCTATATTTTGTCTCTGAAGGTAGCTGAGTAGAAGTATATGTTAGTTTTTAGTCTTCTTTGTGCAGCTGCACTGGTTCTGTGTTGAAGTGATTCAGTAAATGTATTCACTAAAGTGTGGGTGCACATTTCTCCCCAACTCTTCCCTGCAGTGTTTGAGGAGCTGCTGTGTGCTCTTTGGCTGCTTCTGTTGTTTTCTCCGTTTTGCTGCGAGACACAGAAGTTTGGAAAAGTGCTCTATAAACAAAGTTTGAAGTTCTCATTACTGCTGTCCCCAGCGGGCCCCTCAGCCGATCCTCCGGAGCCGCCGACCGGGGGGTGCTTTACTGGGCATCGTGGGCGAGAAGAAATGGAGAGTGTTTTAATCTTTAAAGAGCCAAGCATGCATGCCTGAAGCCATAAAAAACCTCTGGCAACATCCAGGCTGCAGCAGGAGAAAGTGATGACCCCACATAAACCAAAGCTAAACAAACACAGAGTAATCATCTAAACAGGGAGAGAGCACGAAGCAGCCACAGAGGAGAACACCTGCTGAATAACTCTACAGGACAATCCTCAGGTGGGGAAAGGAGACCAGGAACAGCTGATAACAGATGCTTCAGACAGGACAGACGTCCTCTTCATGTGGAGGACCGTTGTCCTGTCTGAAGCCTCCTGTCTGCTCCAAACCCTCAACAACAAGAGCAGCTCGTACAGTTCTGAGTAGTCTGTTCAGTGAGAGGAGAGAGTGTGTGCATGCTCAGTGCAGGTTCAACATGCACATGTGCTCACAGGTCACTGACGGCTCCGACTGCTGTGTCTCACTTCTTCTGCTCTGCACCAAGAGGAGAGAAGATCCACGGAGACGCTCCACTAGGGGTGGGTGATATGGCCCTAAAAGATTATCACAATATTTCAGGGTATTTTTGCGATAACGATATTCTTGACGATATTACAAAATACTGAAAAACGTATAGAAAATAGGATTTTTTTTAGTCTGTATGAATAAATAAAACTAAAAATAATAGTCTTTACTGTGGATTTGAGCAAATAATTAAAAATACCATCTAGAGGGTCTGGTGGGCCACAACTGAAGAAAATTTTGTAAATTTTTAAGTACAATCCATCAGTCTCGTCCACTTTGAGAGCTAAATGTGAGCACACCTCACATAACATTTTTCACAGTCAACATGCTTTCCACTAGGACATGGAGCAGCCAGACTGAGGGTGGAAAAAATAGCTGGCTGGGGGGGTTCGGGGGCATGTCATATCGTAGGTAGACGCAGATGGAAAGATGATGTGGGGACAGGACTGATGCAGACAGGTAGGCATGGCAGCTTGGAATATTCAGTGTGTGTGTGTGTCAGTGTGAATGCGTGCGCATGTCTCAGAGGAGGACGGGGAGGTGGGTCGGGGTTTTGACTGACTGACAGGTGAGCAACACAACGCAAAATAACTTTATATTATGAATAGTGTAAATATACTTTCAGCAGCTTGAAATGTGACATTAGTGCAGCACATGAGACTCTGGAGCCGCCACAGTCTAGGTGATTAATCGGAAGCATTACGCCACTACGTCAAGAATGTTGCCAATATCATGATATGCATTTTTTTTACTCATAAAAAAATATATACAGGTATAATCGTGAACAATGGGATATGGCACACTCCTACACTACACCTTAATTCTGTTCATGTTGATGTTTATGCATCAACCCAGACTCACGGATCAGGAAAAACACAAGGATTTAGTAATATAAATTAACAAGAAGTACTAAGAAATGTCATATAATGCAATAAAAACTATATGAAGAGACTGTAATTAGCAGAGATGCAGGGTATTCAGCAGCAAATGTTGGTGCAGTTTTGGTTCTTGTGCTTCAGAAGTTGCCTGGTAGAGGTTCAGAGGTCGTTGTAATTGTATCATTTGGCAGATTTATGCAGCCGTGCAAACGTTTATACTTGTTCACAGGGTCGCAAATTAATCTCCTACCAGCTAGAGATGCTGCTGCTGCCGTCAGGTCACTTATGAGATCACATCTTTAACAGGTTGCAGCTAAAATATGGATTTAATGGCAGAGTTTGATTGACAGGTTGCAGTAAATATGTGTGAAACAAACAGCCGAGGTGTGAAAGCACCTGGAACAGTGTGACGGAGGATATCATAATATTATTTACTCTATACCTTCTTACTTTGACCCCTTTTAATACCACTGGTTGTATTCAGACTCACTGCTTTATGACAATATCTGATTTATAGAATATTAACGTCACTGAGGGAGAACTTCACTGTTAAAGATCTGCACTTGACTGACTGCACTCCTCCAGTTGTGCTCCTTTATTCTGAGATGTTTCCTGCTTCTCTAAGGTTCAGGTTGTGCAACATGTGGAAAAAAAAGGCAAGAGAAAATGTCACTGGGAGAATATTAGTCATGGTTCATGAAGTGGAAAACACGGAGGAGCATTACTCGAGGTTCACATGGCCGGAGCACGCAGCCATGAGCTGATTGACAGTTATGATCCACTTAAAGCCGTGACAAAAAGTGAGAATTGATTTTCGTGGATGGAGCACAGCCGGTCAGTGGTGCCCTCTGGAGCCGTGGCATTTAAAGTTGGTCCAGGTGTGTGTGTGTGTTTGTCCAGGTGTGTGTGCATGCTCAAGCATCAATATCCCTCTCTGTGTTTCAGAGCTGCTACGTGTTAAAAGCTGTGCTGATGTGAGAGTTGGTCAGACGCTGCGCGTTTAAAAACTCTCTGACTCTGAGAAAGTGCACGTTTACAGATTTAATACATTTTATTTTATAGCTAGTGCTTTAACCAAAAAAAGTACTAAAGGTTGCTTAACATAACAAATTTGGGACACACAAACACAAAATGCAGAAAAACAAAACAAAACATAGATGAGAGATTATGAGCTCTCGTAAACTGTCTTGAGGTTTTGAGTGGACTTTTGAAGGAGTGGAGTGATTGTAGATTGTGGATTTGTGTAGGGAAGGGAGGTCCAGAGGGTTGGGGCAGCAGTGGAGAAGGCTCTGTCCCCCACGGTGTGGTGCTTGGTCCTGGTGATGGGGGTCAGCAGGTTGGCATCAGAAGATCTGAGGTTGCAGGTGGGGGAGTGACGTTGGAGGAGGTATGTGAGCTATGGGGGAGGAGGTTATTGAGGGCTTTGTAGGTGATGAGCAGGATCTTGAAGTGGACTCTGCTGGATAGGGAGCCAGTGAAGGTGTTCAAGCATGGGTGTGATGTGTTCTCTGGAGGTCGTTGGTGACTTTTAGTAGAGCGGTTTCGCTGCTGTGGTGGGTACAGAAGCCAGATTCCTACTCGAATCACTAAATCAGATGCATAAAACTTGAAGCTGAAACAGTTTGAAGAAGCTGAGTTTCTGCTTCCACAGTGAGACATAAATAGATGTGGACACGACTTTAATCAAGCGTTTGCACGTCGATATTGGCCGCTGCTCCTCCTCAGACCTGCCAATACACACACGATTAATTTCAGCGATGCATAAGTGAAGTTTTCCTGCACTGACACACACCACCTGTTAATACACCTGAATTGTCTTTTTTTTTTATCACATGAAGCTGTAAAACATCATCTGCAGTGATATCTCATCAATAACTTTCACTTTATTGCTTTATTGTCATCAGAAAAGGCTTCTGCACAGAGGCAGGTGTTCTCTGAGGATTTGAAGCTTGTTTTTAGGAACAAAACTGTGTTTGTGTCGAGTTAAAAGAAGAACACACTGATGCTGATGTGTTGAACCAGTGAAATGGAAGAAAAAGCAGCCACAGTTAAAAAACTGGGCTCATGCAATATTCAGCATCCTGTTTGGAGGCGCAAAAATCTGAGAGGAGGGAATGTAAATTTATACAAATAAGTTGTGCAGGTGGGAAATCTGCAGCTCTGTTTTTATCAGACAAACAGCAGCAGTGGAAGAAATTATAGAAAGACACAAAAAAAGCGATAAAAACTTTACAGATTAATTTCTTTCTACTTTTTTCTGCATAAACCTCTTAAACAACTTCCGCCCTGCTCAAAACTACCAAATGTTTAAACATGTTTGGCATTTGGCATGCATGATGTCACTGATGGTTTTTATGGAGAAAAAAAAAACACACACAAAAATAGTTATTTTCCATATCATAATTAATATTGGCTGGGGCATTATTTTTTAATCACAACCTTGGATATGTCAAAGATTAAGGACAATTGATTTTGATGCATGTTTAGTTTTTGTGTAGTGTCAGATTTAAAATTTGTGTTTAAAAGTGTTTTTCTTTTTTATTAAAACCCAGTGACGTCATGTAATCAACTGGCATTTAAAGGGTTAAAAACCTCAAAATCTTTGAATGTTTGGTAGTTTTGAGCAGGATGGAAGTTGTTTAAGAGGTTTATGCAGAAAAAAGTAGAAAAAAAATATTAATCTATATTAATAAGTTTTTATGGCATTTTTTGGAGGTGGACATTTTCAGCCTTAAGGGCCTGAAAGTGTAGTCAATTTGTACACAGTATATTATTGACCCATTAGAAAAAAATGAAATTTGAATTTCAAATTACATCAAGCATCATCAAAAATCATGCCGTTTGCAGTATCACAGCCAAAATTATTGCCAAAACAAAAGTGAAAAATGACAAATATGTCTGAAAATGTCCCTAGTGGTCCCAGAGGGTTAATCTGACTGACGGTTTTCTATTATATTATTAATCTCCCACAACTCACTGATGTTCTACTCTTTGTTTTCTTCAGTGACGTCAGATAAACTGAGGCTCCTTTCACATCTGTAGTCTGTGTGAGCTCTCTGCTTCACTAAAAATTTACACGTCACAGTAAAACAGAAACCTGAGACAGGCCTGATAAATTCTTCCCAATAAACAGAGAAGATAAACAGAGACGTGACGCCTCCAGAGCTCATTCTGATTAATCACAGAAGCTTATTTGTGCCTTTGATTGTTAAGTTACAGCTCACTAATCTTTTATTATCAGATTCTGTATTTCAGCTTTTATCACCATCACATTACTTCAGACAAACTGTATCTGTGGTGAGATGTGTGAGCTCAACATGTGAACATCTGGCCCTGGCCTGGAAGTAAGTGTGTGTGTGTGTGTGTGTGTGTGTGTGTGTGTGTGTGCGTGTGTGCCCATGTCCTACATTGCAGGGACAGGGCAACACGTTTAGTTTTTTTTGTACAGTGACACACACCTGCACACTACACTACTGCAGGTGTGTGTCATTGCATAATTGGACGTTCTGCTTAAATTCAGCAATGCATTTTCAAAACCAGTTCAGAACGGATGTGTCTTTGGCATCAGCACTCTGACACATATTAGTGGAAATGGAAGAAGATGCTTTAAGGTTGAATCTCCACAATTTAGCAAAAAAAAAAAAAAAAGCCACAAAGTGATCCTGGTCTAATTTGACCACTACTTAGTTTCATAAAAGCAGTAGAGCACAACTCACCCTGGAGATGTGTTCTATGATTTTTATTTTTTTTTATTTTACAGTACAGGACATTAACAGTTATTTATAAATAACAATAATGGATTAACACAATAAACACATGTATAACTCTCTGAATTACATAGCTAAGTATTCTTTGCACATAATAAATCATCAGACTGACGATATGTAACTATAATATATAACTTTAGCGACTGAGACGGCATCAGTTAACTTAACTGGCAATCTATCAACATGATGTTTATCATATTTTAGCTAAATATTCTGGCATTTGTTTATGCATGTTTTGCTTGACTTTGAAAACAAGTTTTGTAAGTTATGTGATAACAAATATTCAGTGTAAACTGAAAATACTTATATATTTAAATTCATATGGTGCCGCTGGCATTGCTGTTTCTTCGCTCGGCATTTTTCAAATCTTCCGGTAGACCGATGTGCGCAAGGCTTTATGGGTTCTCGGGGCACACTGAGGATACACACATGCGTCCTTGAAATTTGGGCAAAAGAAGGACTCTGTCCTCGGGAGGATCCTGGACTTTTGGACAGTCCTTCAGCTGTTGATGACGTAGTATCTTTCAAATTCAGCCGTTTTAGCATCCTTCCACCTTGCTTCCCAGGAAGCACGTCTTGTTCTGTAGGAGGAGATAGACGTCACATTCATAACAAAAGCTTCCTCAGATTCCTGTGTGAATGTGCTGCTAGAGATAATTAGCCCAGATCAGGTTCTCCAGCTGACAGCGGCTCAGATTCTCTTGCTGACTCTGATCCAGGGTGGACAGCCTCTGATGCTGTTTTCTCGGTCTACAGACAGACGTCAGGTCATAAATATGAAGCGTGTGCGGCAGCGGATCAGTGTGTCAGGACTAGATCTGTAAAGCTCTCACATCACTCTCTGGTAATTTATGCCGAGCGTGCAGCTGAGCGGCCGTACGCTACACAGGGGTTTTTACAGGCAGCACCTTATCTTCCAGACAAGCAGAGATTTCTAGGAAGCAGTTAGCCTCAGCTTTCTCTCCCTCTCCCCCACAGTCGCCAAGTCAGCCTGCCAGCTCCTGCTAATGACTCCTGCTGCGCCCCGATCCTCCAGACCCCTCTGCCCATTATGCTCCGAGGGGGGGGGGGGGGGGGGGGGGCGGATTGACAGGTTGATGGCTCCAGTCTGAGACGTGAGTTTGTAACTGAAGCTTCAGTTCACTGATGTGATGGAGGAAGTGATGCAGGGATGTAATGTTGATGTTGTCGAGAGGTTTTCCTCATCAGGGTGTCTCCAGGTGTCTAGTGTCAGTGTGACACATGATGTTAAAGTCAGTGTGTGCAGCTTTGTGTTGGTAAGGATGTGAATCATTACGACCTTCAGAGCTGCTGATCAACTTCTTCTCCAGGATCTAAAGACAACCATGTAGGGCTGAATGCTTCGGCCTGTCATGATAACTACTATATCGACTTGTCATTCGATATATAAAAATGGACGCGATAGTTTTTCTGAACTCGATAATTGTTGTTTACATAAGCCATCAACATTTTTGCCAGTCGTGCTGCTTCTGTCTTTCTCCTGTCGCTCAACCTGCTCTCTGTGGGAGGTTAGCTAGCCACCTGAAACCTTGTGAGTGTGTTACTAGAAGTTACGTTTCCCGACGGCTGCACAACTTCAGAAAGTTTGGTGGAATAAATGAAATTGTTGCCAAAGCCAGTGTGGCGTGGGAACCTTTCGGATTTCACTGTTCAGCTCAGCAGCTGCACAACAACTATTGTTGTGTAACTATTGTAAACAACTGTGTCTGGTGCTTGTTGTAAACAAACGGAGGTCGCTGAGTCAACACATCCTTCTGCAGCACATACATACTGTACTGCTACAAAGCTAACTGTTAGCCTGTTAGCACTGTGCTACTGCCCTGCCTCTTAAAAGAGCCACGCTACTCTTATAGTGGACACTTCGACTAAACAGCTGTTTATATATTATTTATCATAAATCATAATATAATATTAATCTCCGTGCAATTTCTGTTAACAGAGTCTTAAGGATGTAGTCAATGATACTGTCGTTTATTATCATAATTTCTGGGAAAATATATCATAAAAAATATGTTATCGTGACAGGCCTATGAATGCTATTTCTTTTTTGTCATATTCTTATTATTAGTTAAGCTACATGGTGGTGTAGTGGTTAGCAGTCTTGCCTCACAGCAAGAAGGTGCTGCTCTTCTATGTGGAGATCTAATGTTCTCCTCGTGTCAGCGTGGGTTCTCTCTGGTCCTCCAGCTTCCTCCCACAGTCTAAAAACATGCACTTAGGTCGTCAAAATAGCATATTGATTTTTTTTTAGCTTTATAGATTTTTGAATTTTTTTCTTTTAAAGGTAGGAAAACAGCTGACAAGTGATCTGTCAGTGGTTTGCCTTAAAAACAGACCTGAGGGGGTTGACTGAAGTCGGCATCCATCTGTAAAATCAGAAACCCTGAGCTCCTTTATTCTGATTTACAAGGCTGATAATGAAATCTGCTGTCAGTCAATAGTTGTGTAACAGATTAAATAACAGGAATATATTGGTGTACTAACAAAACATTTAAGCTAACAGGAGAATATAGTTAAACAGAAAGGCTAAAACTGTTTTAATTCTTACTATTATGTGACGTTTATTGACTAAATGATGAATGCTGAGTTGCAGCTTCAGTCCTGCTGCTGTTCAGCAGAGAGACCAAGTGATAAAGAGAAATCTCCACAAACGGCTCCGCCCCCGGGGCGTGCAGCACCGTGTGTTACGGCGTCTATTAAAGGTCGAACGGCATCCAATAAAGAAGAGAGCGAGGCCTGAAGGCAGCACCCAGTCACAGCAGGTCAGACGCTGCAGCAGCAGATCTGTGGAGCAACGACTGCAGGGAGCAGACGGGGGGCTGGCAGGGCTGAGCCAGAGGCAACGTGCTGCAGCAGAGAGCGTCTCTAATGTTCCTCGCCTCGTCTCGCCCCGCTCAGCGAGCTGCTCCCACAGGAGCGTTTGTCCAGGGAGGCTCAGGAAACGTGCAGCCAGCCCAGAGCAGATCTCACAGCTGTCCATCACGTCCCCCCACCACACACACCCTCTCTTTTATTTCCTAACAGTCTCATTCTGGGCCTCATTAATTCTCTCCAGCTCTCTGAGCAGCTCAGGAGCAGTTAAAGGCACCTTTATAAAACATTTACATGTAGGTTTCCTCTTCACGCTCTCTCAAGACTTCATTTGATTTGTTTGCTCTGTCTGTCTGTCCATCTGTCCATCTACCTCTTTAATGCTGTCATTCACCATCACTCCCTCCCTCTCAGTCTCTGTTTCTCTCTCTCTCTCCTCTTTGAAGGTGTTTGTATTCTGATCAGCTCCTTTAGAAGCAGCCCACCAGGATTTCCATTTCCAGCCTGATATAAAATTTATTGCTTGTTGGCAGCTGAGATCAAATGCATGTTGCATGCTTGGCCTGCTCTTTGTTGGGCACAGAGTCTCTCTCTCTCTCTCTCTCTCTCTCTCACTTACACACACACTTACACACACACATACACATACACATACACACACTTACACTTACACTGATATAAACACACAGTAACAGCGTCCACAAACACACTTGTGACATGTGGTGATAAAACAGAGCAGGATCAAAGCTGCTCGGCTCTCTGAGCTGCAGGATCAGTGTATGTTTCTGCAGGTTTGAACACACCACAGATCTGCTGACACACATAGCAGCTTTTCAGAATAAACTTCTGTGTTCACAGGAAACAGTTAACTTAAGATAATAAAACCACTTCAAATAAAATAAATAAGAATAATTCAAATAAGAAATTAACTCTTAAAACAAAATAAATTATCTCACACTTCTAAATCTAAAGATTTTTTTTTTTATCTTTGTAAGAAAACAAATCATTTGCAGTGCACTCTGCTCGGCCAGTTCATCGCTGCTTGCAGCTTTAATTTATCTTGTTTAAACCGTTAATTTCTTATTTTAAGCGTACAACACGATTTTTTCTAGATTTAATAATCTTAATTTAAGAAATCTTGTCAAGTGAAATTATCTGTCCATGCAGCAAGATCATTTCACTCAGATTTAGTGTTTTTATCTTGTTTTTAGACACCCTTTTTGCAGTGCAATTATGCAACTAGGAATTATTTCATTATCTAATTAAACGTTTACTTGATAAAACACCAAACGTCCATCACAAGTTTCCAATCAACACTCAACAACACAACTAGTTTCACTTTAGAATAATATGAGAAGCAAATCCTTAAGTTTTGAGATGCTATAAACTGATTTATTTATTTATTCAATTCATGACAATAAGTCTTGGGGAGATTTTTAACTGGAGATGTATATTTTGAATACGTTACAGAAAACTTGAACCTGCTGGTGGAAAAGTCAAAAAATCCATGAATATCTGCACAGAATCTAACTTCAGTCCATCAAATACACTGCAAAAAAAGAAAAGTTTGGTCAACTCAAAATTTCAAGGCAACAAACAATTAAACTACATATTTTAAGTTTTGTTTTTGAGTTTGCTCAACTCTGAATTCAGATTTTTGTCAACTCAACTTTAAGTTGTATGAACGTATAATTTTACATTGTAATAACTTTTAATCCTTACTTCTGCTAACTTCTGCAATGTGCTGAATTGTAAAGCCGCTATGAAATGTCAGCTAATGTTGCGACCACAATTTGAGTTAGCATTGATACGCTAATGGCTACTCTACGCAGTACCAACTCGGAAAGTTGGCTTTCCTGCATTTCACAACAAAGAAATAAGAGTTAGCAGAACTACTGACCCCAACGTAAAGATATAAGTAGCAACAACTCACCAACTTGTTTTTGAGCATACAACTGGCTTGCTTTGTTGTGCTAACTTACATTATTGCCCTAAAAGTCAATAATTTATATTTCCACGTTTTATCAACTTAAATCACTGTTTTAGGCCAAAAAATACAAGTTGGCTTTTTTGCAGTGTAGTTGTTGGTCCAGGTTCCTGGCCCCTGGGCCTCACAGTAGAGAATCTGTTTACTGGATTCATCAATCCAATAATTTACTGGGCTAAATGCAGAGGGTGAATTTCCCCGTTGTGGGACTAATGATGGAATCTTAATCAATCTGCTTTGACTTTCTGCCTCTCTCTAATTCTCTGAGCTTCTTTCTGACGCGTCCTGCAGAGCGCAGTGTCCACACAGCGTCCGCACATCCAGTCCTGCAGCTCTGAGAGGCTTGGAGCAGCTTTCACTAGTGTTTAATATAACCTGTCTCAGGTGACACCAGAACAACATTCAGTATGTGTTGAGTTTGTCTTCAGGAACATTCCTGGTTTGTTGTCAGTACAAACCACATCAGGAGTGAACAGTGTTGGCCTTTTTGAGTGTTGAGGTGAAGAACAACAGATAAGAGGTGATTTTCTCCACCAGCCACTGTGGGTGATAGTGGAGGTCAGAGTTTGACCTCTCACTCTTTCCTCAGGCTGCTTCTTGGAAAGTGGAGCTTATTTTTAGTCAGCCTGCCTGATGAGGTTAGGACTAAATGTACCTTATTTTTTATATGTTAGATTATGTGCAGAAGCAGCAGTAATGAGGTGTCTGATATACAGTGGCTTGCACAGAACAGCTGTATTTGTACTGCATTGCAAAAAAGGGCTGTCTAAAAATAAGATAGAAACGCTAAATCTGAGGGAAATGATCTTGCTGCATGGACAGATTCTACTTGAGAAGATTTCTGGAATTAAGATTGTTAAATCTAGAAATAAGCATGTTGAACACTTAAAATGAGAAATGAACTCTTAAAACGAGATAAATTATTCAACACTTCTAAATCTAAGTTTTTTTTAAATCTTGATAAGAACCAAATAATTCGCAGGCATTCGTTGCAAGGTGTTGCAGCAGAAAAGCGTGCTAAATTCCATTTTGTTTTGCAGATTTTCTGGAACATTTGAGTTACATTTGGATGAACCCTCCAATATTTTACCTTAAGTTTTAGATGCACTATGTTTTGCATGCTTTTTTATGACAATATGAGATTTATGTTGTCATTTTGTGGCTTAATTGCATCTGTTATATATGAATAATTGCTCTTTCTTCTAGTAAAATCATAAAATACTCCCCCTGTAGTTGCCGTCTCATCTCTGACTGATGAACTTTCTGTATTTAGTCAGTTTTGAGGTTTATTAGAGAGAACAGGGTTCCTCCCTCCTTTTGTTCACACAACCAGCTACAAGGTTGTAAAGTAACTGTGCAGTAGAGAGATGAATATACTGTGGTGCTGAACAGTCTTAAAGTTATTTCAGCTCAGGATCTAATTATGATAATTTATTCCCACCCAGAGACCAGGGCTCATTAAAACATCCAGGTAGCCTTGTCAAGTCAAGGCCCATCACAAACAAGCCTGTGGCCCGTTTTGGACCTCGACATGCTGCTGAATAAATCCTGCAGAGAAAGAGCAGCTCCACGTTCTGCTGCAGCCTCTTACCTGTTAGTCCGAGCCCTCGGTGGTCCTGCTGAGGTCACAGCTACCTCAACACCTGCTCTTTTCAACAAGTACACCAGCTGACAATTAGGAGTCGGTTTACATTTCAGCTGCACTCTGCAAGATTTTTTTTTCCTTAAAGCTCCTCGTGTGTTATCAGCGCTGAGCACAAAGTGAAGCTGCAACAGAGACGAGGCTCCGGATGGATTACCTCTCCGCAGCAAATTAAACTAAAATGTAAAATCAGGTTCCAGTGGAGAAAGAACCAGGCTGGACCATAGACTGTACTTGGACTCTCTAACATCAGCGTTTCACTGATTCTATTTATTTGTATAATTAGGGCCCGAGCACTATCAGTGCCATTATTAGGAATTGAGCACCAATGGTGCGAGGACCCAATTGAAATGGGTCCTTCGATTATTATTATTATAACGGCAAATTAATCGCATTTTAGGGGCTTTATCATTTCCGTATTTCACTGGTTTCAGAAATGGGCGTGGCAAAATGACCTATTAGCGCCCGATAGAATTGAGCCCCAAAAACAGGTTTGTTGAGACACGCACCAAAGACTCTCAAGAAGCCATACCCAAAAATGATCAGGAAGACGGCCATCTTGGATTGAAAATGTCGTTTTTCTACGTTTTTCGCCATTTCCACGCCGCATACTTTAACAAACTCCTCCTACAGATTTAATTCAATCGACTTCAGACTTGTACAGTACCGTAAAAAGGCCTTTCACATCAAACGTTAAAAAGCTTAAGCTTAAAAGCTTTGCAGACCGTCACTTCACCATACATTGTCCAATCTGCCTCAAACTTATCATGCATGCTTATGGTCCATCACTGAACAGCTCTTCATAATAATATTTCATTAGTCCCACCCTTTTTTGATTAGCCACGCCCCTTTTCATAAATGATGAACATGCATGAGGTGTCAGTGTACTCAGCAGGGAGTCCTTGATTACCTCGCCCCTTCAACAATTGCTCCACTCTGCTCAGCCCCGTTCATCATTTAATTATTATTTAAAAATGAATTTCTGTTCTGAAAAGTGTTTCTCCATTTTATTGAAGCTCATTTAAACCGGAGGTGAAGAAAATACTTATTGTTTCATATTTAAACACAAAAACACAAAAGCTGCTCCTTCTGACTCATTATGTTTAATATTAATATGAATATACACTACTATTGTTTCAGAAGGAATCCAGTCGAAAATAATACCAGTTAATGAGAATACTTTAGAGTGTCTGATAATAACAACCTTATATCACTACAAAATGTATAGTTTCACTGTTTTCCAGCACTGACGACTTTCGCTTTGATACTTTCAATTAATTTAGTATTTTTTGCTTCTTTTACTAAAGTGAAATATGTGAATAATTCCTCTGCTGATGATTATTGCTGTATAGTGTTTAGTGTAACCTTTATATAAGTACAAATCTAATTACTTGTCCTTGAGTTTGTCTATTTTTTATATTTCTGCTGCAGAGCATTTCAGAGGGAAATATTACACTTTTTACATTCATTTCAAAAGCTTTTTTTTTAATTCAAAGATCATTTGATGAGTTTCTAGAGGCTAAACGACCAAACGGTGTATGAAAATAATACAATTATAATAATAGTAATAATTATGATAATAATAATAATGACAAACTGTCTTCAGTTCAACCAACAACAAGCGAAAAATTCCACTTCCACATAAATACTTAAATAATAATAATCTAATTGTAGAAAATATAAAAGTTTCACTGTTTTGCACCACTGATGACTTTTTCTTTTGATACCTAAGTAAAAGTTCTTTAAGCTTAATTTACTTTAAGTATAATTTTCAATGCAAAGTTGTCCTTGTAATAGAATATTTTTTGCTTCTTTTGCTCAAGTAAACTGTGAATAATTCCTCTGTTGCTGATTATTACTGTATGGTGTTTATATTACCTATAGATGTACTTGTAACTGTATACTTTCACATCATGGCTGACACTTTTGCACCACAGGATTTCTTTTGCACAAATATTTCCACAACTTGCTCGTATGATCCCAGATATTTTTTAATATATTTTCTCCCTGGCGGGATTTCATGTATTCGTCTTACCTTCCAGCCTCTGTGCTGCAGGAACATGAGCGTTCCTCCCCCTGGGATCAATTAAGTGTGATTTGATGTTGTTTTATCTGCAGAAAGAGGAGGAATGTGACAGCAACTCGTCAGACATTCAGGATGTTTCCTCACTAATTGTTTGAGTGAGAGTGAAGCTGCAGACGACAGGACGGGACACAGAGTTTATTACCAACCTGCATGTGTTTCCTCTGAGCAGACTTCATTACAGAAATAGATTCATAATCAAAGAACGAGAGCGGTGCTGCTGAACCCAATTAAAATGTGCAGTGCTGTGAGTTACATTATAAGCAGAATTAGAGTTCAGGATGCAGTACGAATCATTACACTCAGGCTTCGTTAGCTGCCTTTGTTTGTTGAGCTGACTGCAGAGGATTCGCTTCAGACGGTCTCTGCTGTTGGACGTGTGTTCCACTGTATTTACATTAAGGACGGGGAGTTTCCTCTCTGTTATAGAGCTGCAGCCTCAACTCACCATGCGGGCATCATCTCTGGCTCAGTGTTTTTACTGTGGGTCACTCTTGCAGGTTTGTCATTATATTTTCTGTCAGAAATCATCGTTTAATGCTTCTGCAACATATTTTTTATGAATTATAGACCCAGATCTCAAAATAGGCAACACTCACACACTCACACTCTACAGTTGCTTTAAACTGGAAACTTTGCATCAAAATGTGTGCAGATTTATGCAGTCTTGGGAAAAAATGATTAGACCACCTTCGTTTTCTACAATTTCTTATTCATTTTAATGCCTGCTACAGCTAAATGTACATTTGTTTGGACCAACAACAAAACTAGCTGATAAGAGTTTATTTAAGAGCTGATATCTAGACATTTTCCATGGTTTTCTTGATAAAGATTTTGGTTTTGCTCCCCCTAAACATCCACTGCCCCCAATTCTCTATAAAATAAATCTGAATGATGAGGATGGAGGATTTGGATTGATCCTCTCTACCTCTAAACCTGCCGGGTGTTAACAGGTTTGTGTTCAAACTGAAACTGGTAATATTGTTATATATTAATCTTTAATCATGGTTGTAGTTTACTTGCTTCAGGATGAAAGCTCCTCCGTGCGAGTGCTGCTGTGTGAATGAGTCATGCTGGAATCACCCTTCAGACGTGGAGCTACGTCAGTGAGCTGCAGGAGGCAGGTGGTCCAGGGAGAAGCCCTCATTATCAGCTCCAGCACCAGAGTCCTTGTTAGCAGCGTCCAGGCTGTGTGTGTGTGTGTGCGCGTGTGTGTGACGCTGTGATGCTGGCAGGCTGTGTGAGCTCTGAGTCAGGTACAGATGGTGGTCTCACCCTGCGGGTCACCCTCTGTTCCCGTTGGCTCGCCGCAGGGACTCGACAGCAAAGCTAATATAGAACACAGCAGAACTGGCTCTGACAGTAGAGTCCACGCACAGTCAGCTGGGTGTACGTGTGTGTGTGTGTGTGTGTGTGTGTGTGTGTGTTCTTGTTCTTCCTACATAGTGAAGACCACAACACGTTTTTAACCAACAGTGAGGGCATTTTTGCAATGTGAGGACATTTCAGCCGGTCCTCACTTCTTTAAAGGCTTTTTTGAGATTTCAGACTTTGTTTTAAGGGTTACATGATAATGATAATTAACTGACACTATATTGTGTGGTTGCAAATCTAATTAAAATTATGGTTAAAATGTGCTTCTTTTTCATCTTTGTCAACTTTTTTCATACATAATGAAGATGGATAAGACAAAGGAAATAAAGGCAAAATTTACTGTGACCTCTTTTAATCTCCCACCCAACAAATACCCCATTACAAAAAACTCAAACTAAGCTAAAACTAAAGCATTTCAAAAATAAATAAATACTAAACTAAAACTAGCAAACTCACTCTAAAAACTCATTAAAACTAACTGAATTTGAAAACAAATATTCACAACAAAATTAAAACTAAAACTAATGAAAAATCCTAAACTATTATAACCTTGCAAGGGAATTCATAATTCAAGTAGGTGTGTGTGTGTGTGTGTGTGTGTGTAGAATGTTATTCCAGCAGCCATAAAGCAAGATAATAATTACCCAGCTCCATGTGCAGAGGGTTAACTGAGGAAGTTTGTTGATGGATGATCAGCTGACCACAGACTCACCTGAAACACTGAGAGAGTCTCAGCTGCAGCAGCCTGTTCTCCTCTCAAAAACCTGAAAATATGTCATCTGTACAGTGGACTAAATATGAGCCATACACTGCCTATAAAAAGTATCCATCCCCCTTGGATGTTTCACCCTTTTGTTGCTTTTACATATGAAACCATGGTCAATATAACTTGGCCTTTTTAAAAAGAATTAGCAAAATAAAAAAAACCCTCTTTAATATCAAAATGAAAACAAATTTTTACATGAAAGATGAAAACTGGTTGAAATGTTTTATCTTATTTTCTTTTTTTTTATACAGCTTATGGTTGGGGGCATGATTCAAAACATGGGAAAAGACGAGTATTTTGTAGCCAATTTCCTTATCGTACCGTATATAAGACCATATGACTATAGAAGTTCAAGTTTGTTGTTGTTTCACTTCAGTTTTTCTGAACTGTTAAGATGAAAACCCCCAATATTCACAAAGTTATTGATGCATGAAAGGATATTTCTTTATGAAAAATAAGATTTGGGGTTTGTAATTCAATGAAACTGCTTTATTTTTCGGCGAGTATGCAGAATGTTAAGACTACACAAGGGTTAATTAGATTAAAACTGGTTCTTTAGTTGTGACGTTGATTCAGTCACATCTGAGATGATCAGAAAGTTCACCAGAAGCTGCAGATATCTCACACACTCTACATTTATTTTGTGTTCAAATTATCTTCAGTGGTGTGAGGTTATTCTTACCTGCTGTGGAACTGGGTCACACTGATCACTCCTTCTATATGGAATATCTGAACAGTGCATTAAAGCTCTCAGCAGTTTAATAATGCAGAGTTTTGATCTAACCGATCTTTGCCGGGCATTTTTCAAACAGACAAAGATCTCCGTTAGATCAAAACGCTGCTTGATTAAATCTGCCGGCAGCTTCTGATGCAGATTGGTTCATTCTTCTCTCCATTTTGTGGCTTTTTTGCTGCTGCAGCTGTTTAAGTTTTCTGTTTCTGTCTAAACCTGGGATCAAAGTATTAAAAAAGCTGAAGGGTTGTTGTTGAATAAGTTTGTAAGATGAGGTTTAATTATTAGAGTCCAAGCTGTTTATTATGGCGAGCTGTGAGAGGAACGTTAGAAGAACTGGAGCTCTCAGGTCTCCACATGCTGCTTTTGAGGAGATTTTTGGTTTTAAGGTCACTGTACTCGCGGTTTCTGATTGAAACAGTGAAGGCTGGTTCATTGTTAGATTCTGGAGTCTTTGAGACATACAGTCATGGAAAAAAATATTCAACCACACTTTTCTCTAATTTCTTGTTCATTTTAATGCCTGGTACAACTTAAGGTCCATTTGTTTGGACAAATATAATGATAACAACAAAAATAGCTGATAAGAGTTTAATTTAAGAGCTGATATCTAGACGTTTGACATGGTTTTATTGATAATAACCAAAATGATTATCAATTGTGTCTCTTTATTGGTCATTTTACGTCTTTTTGGTAATTTTGTGTCTTTTTTTGGTCATTTAGTTTCTTTCTTGGTCAATTAGTTGTTGTTTCTTCAATGCATTTTAATGCCTGGTACAACTACAGGTACATTTGTTTGGACAATATAATGATAACAAAAATAGCTGATAAGAGTTTAATATAAGAGCTGATATCTAGACATTTCCCATGGTTTTATTGATATTAACCAAAATCATTATCAAGAAAACCATGGAAAATGCATTTAAATGAACAAGAAATTTAAGAAAACAATTGTCTGATAATTTTTTCCATGACTGTTTAAAGTGAGGCGTTTTGTCCAGTGTCTGTTAAAGGATTCCTCCTTCTTCCTTTGCTGTGAACCTTCAGCCCTGCAGCTCAGCAGCTCAGAACTCGTGAGGACTTTTAGCTCAATAGCAGCAGTTTGAGATAACCTTTGTCAGTGGAATAAGAGAGGACAGACTAGGGGGGACAAAGCTTTGCTGCAGGACTTTGTAGAGTTTCTTTTGTGGGCCTGGATCTCTTCTCTGGGACCTGGTGAGGGATCAGTCTCTGGATTTACTGTGGACACGATGTGCACTGATGTAAGTCGCTGCTTTTCAAGTCGTGACCTCCAACAGATGTCAGGCTGCCGTACACACACACACACACACACACACACACACACATACACACAGGTGAGCCCAGTTACCTGCAGGGACCCTGATCATCAGCACTCTCCACATGTTATTTTTGGTTAAAACCCAGTTTAAAGCTATATTATTCCTGGAAATGCAGTTTTTTTCATACCTGGACTAGACCAGGTCCTTATTGAAATCCACTGTGCCTAGATGACTCAAATATGGACTAAATAATTCCAGAAAGGCTAAGGCCGCATTCAGACTGCAGGCGAATCTGATTCAAATCAGATTCCTACTTAAATCCGATTTTTAGGGCTGACTGTCCAGACTGTTTTTAGTAAGTGTCCAAATCGGATATGGCTCTGTTCAGACTGGGCCACATTATTGACTGATCTGACAGGTTGCTGTAGTAACGGCGTCAGAGCATCTGACGTCATATAATTGCGACAAGAACAACAACAACAAACATGAGGGAGGCGGGTCACCTCAGTATATTGTATATATCCATTAGAGGTGCAGAACATCTCAGACGCACCAGGGGAGAAACTGGGCGGATGGACGCCCCCGTCGGGCCCGCATGAGTCGGGCGCAGCTGCCAGTTGACACCTCATCTCCGCGCTGCCCGCGCTACGCTGTGAGTGACGTCACGGACAGTCAAAACCGATCCGAGTGTTTGGAGAGGTTCAGACTGAGACGCATCTGTCCAAATGCGATTTGAAACTACCTCCCGAAGGTGGTTTCGATCTGGTCTGCAAAAATCGGATTTCATGTGATTTGTGAATGTTCAGACTTCAAAAGAGCCATCCAATTCCAATGTGGATGGGCTAAAAATCGGATTTTGGCTGGCAGTCTTAACGAGACCTAAAGACTCTTTAAAACACAGTTTCTGATATGTGAAAGCTATATTGTATTTGTAAAATTCAATAAAGGCACATTTAAGTTATTTTTTCATATCTCGTTAGACCAGGTTCAGGTAGTAGACTGCTGAAACCTGGACTAGATTATCTCAGAGAGACTAAACTTTTTCCTGATGTGGACCACTTCAGAATACTAATAATAATACTAATAATAATAATACAATTGCATTGCAATACATTTTATTTATGGGCGCCAATCTAGGTCATCTTACAAACACAGCAACAAACATTACATTAAAACAAGAACACAATCAATTATATAAAAATAACAAACAGAGCAGAAGTCAAAAAAGGCTGATCTAAACTAGTGAGTTCTGAGCTGTGATTTGAAGGTGGAGAGAGAGGGAAGGTTGGTTAGTTCCAGAGACGAGGGGCTGCGCGGCTAAAAGCTCTGGACCCCATTGAAGAGTAGTGAGGAGCATGGAGGAGGAGGACCGGAGGGTCCTGGAGGGTGTGTAGGCGTGAAGGAGATCAGAAAGGTACGGAGGTGCGAGGTGATGAAGAGCTTTGAAAGTGAGAAGAAGTATCTTGTAATCTATGTGGTATTTAACAGTCGGTGCAGTTGTTGGACAGGAGTGATGTGATTTATGAAAGGGGTTCTGGTGATGATCCGGGCTGCTGAGTTCTGGACCAGTTGGAGTTTATGGAGAAGCTTGAGAGGTAGACCAGAAAGGAGGGAGGTAACCAGGGCATTTACAAGGATGGTGCTACTGTTAGGTGTAAGAGATGGACAGAGACGGTTGATGTTGCGCAGGTGGAAATATGCTGACCGTGATATTGTTGATGTAGGATTCAAATAAAAAGAGTGCTGTTGAGGATGACACCCAAGCTCTTTACTCAGGGGGAGGGGGGGACTATGGAGTTTCAGCAGTCTGATGCTGAAACTCTCCACACAGTAACAGATGTGTTTATGAATTAATTTCTTCATGTTTACCTGTGGGATGCATCCCTTCTGTCCCCCTATAAATGCAGATAAATGTCAGTTAAGGTGTTTCCAGGCTGAGCATGTGGCCATCCAGTGTAATGATACTAACATAACGTGATTAAACTAATAAAAAGAAAAATGACAGCTTGATACAAAGACTAGACTAAGACTAAAATTAAAACAGGCCACCAAAAACAACACTAGTTGCAGGCTGGATTTCAATAATTTGCTTTCTTGCAAATTAAGTTTTGCTCACTCTTGTTTGTTAAGGCAAGCTCCTCTGGTTGTTGCAGTAAACTTTGTGTTCACTTATCCAACTTTTAGTGTGCAGAGCAGTCTGGAGAGTTGGCTGCAGGAGATGTTTTTGTCCTGGTGATCCAACTCTTTCAATAAGTTATTGGAAGATGAGTTATTAGAAAGCAAGTAAGGGGTTAGTTGTACACCATTTAGCACAAAGCCATTTTGCATCATCCCATGATGTGGACTGGACAGTCTGTCACGTCGGAAAAGCAGTCCTGGAGCATGCACCTCCTCATGGACAGGTACACTACAAAAAAGGTGTGTCTAAAAACAAGATAAAAACACTAAATCTGAAGGAAATGATCTTTCTGCATGGACAGATTATTTCACATGACAGGATTTCTTTAATTAAGATAGTCAAATCTAGAAATAAGCATGTTGAACACTTAGAATAAGAAAGTAACTCTTAAAACAAGATAAATTACACTTCTAAATCTATTTTTTTTTATCTTGGTAAGAAACAAATAATTTGCAGTTTACTCTGCTCAGGCCAGTTTAGTAGAGTTAATTTCTTATTTTAACTGTACAACATGCCTATGTCTAGATTTAATAATCCTAATCTAAGAAATCGTGTCAAGTGAAATTATCTGTCCATGCAGCAAGATAATTTCCTGCAGATTTAGTGTTTTTGGCACCCCTCTTTTGCAGGTTAGCATTCATCAAGCTGAAAAATAGAGATTTATGAGAACTTTGTGCAATACAGAGATTTCATTCAGCCAAGCCTGCAATGAAAACATTTTCTTCATGTTTACCTGTGAGATGCATCCCTCTGTCCAGCTATAAATGCAGATAAATGTGAGTTAAAGTGTTTCCAGGCTGAGCATGTGGCCCTCCAGTGTAATGATACTAATATACAGTACGTGTCTGCAGCTCTCCGGCTGCTTGATTGATGCCTCCACCTACTCACCAACGCAAGTATAAATAGATCAGTTGGAGTGGAGAGGCTCCCCGATGCCTGAGCCTCCACCAGGGACATTCCTCATTTAACAGAGAGGAATTAGCATATTAGTGCCACTTTAGAGCCAATCCCAAAAAGTGATCCTGCCAAGCCTTGTCCTTCTTCCACAGGAGCTGAGCCAGAGCAGCCAGCCAAAGAAGACAGAGAGACGGAGAGAGGAGATCAGAGAGTTTCACTTCTTCCCATCCTCCTCCACCTCACACACTCCCCCACAACACATCGCTCCTCTCCTAGCCTCCTCCCTCCTCTGTCACCATGTAGTCGTGCAGGAATTCCCTCCATTAGTGAGCAAGCGGCAGCGTTGTTGATTTAAGTCCTGAGCCCGTCCCTGAAGCGCCTGATGAGCTTACAGAGAAGAGAAATGTCATTTGTCTTTGTGGTTGACTTGTTCATTTCTCAGCCACACTCTGGATGTGTGCTAATGCAACAACTCGTCATTAGGTTTTCTCTCGTATTACAGGGAAGCAATTCATAACTCATGCTTAAGTTTCAGTTTGGAAAACAACACGACAAACTTTTGGAATGAGTTTGAGTCGGGAGCAAACAGGGGACAGGTTTCAGATGCCGCGGGACGCCGCGTGACTCTGGAAACCAATATTCTCTTCACCGCATGTATTATTCTGCTTTCAACTCATGATTGATCTGAAGATACGACTGATATAACTCACAGCCGTCAGCCGGGGTTATTATAGAGAGGCTGCAGCTAATGTTTTCCACCAGTGTCACATAATCTGCCCAGGATTCCTCTTTAGATTCATCATGTACTGTTGCATTGGTTAAATTAACAGTAAACGATCACAAATAAGAAGAAACTAATAATGTTTTCCTGAAAGAATGATGACTAGTCTTCGGAATGGTTGCCATGAATTTCTTTTTCCCAGCAGTTTTTTCTTCTGCACATTGTTTGGTTGCTGGCTGGAATCAAGCAGTTCTCTGCTGATTGGGTTGCAGGCTGGATTTCAGTAATTTACTGTCTTGCAAATTAAGTTTTGCTCGCTCTTGTTTGTTGAGGCAGGCTCCCCTTGTTGTTGCAGTAAACTTTGTGTTCACTAATCCAACTTTTGGTGCGCAGAGCAGTCTGGAGAGTAGGTTGCAGGAGGCCTTAAACCTGAGCAGGAGGAGGTGGAGGAGGGGGCTCTTGTGGATCCAGGCCTCTGTCCCTCTTGTAGGGGTTTTCTATTGGGGGCGGTTCAGAGCCAGAGGTCGTGAGGTTTGTAGTTAGTTCAACTTGTGAACCTGTTTGCTTTTGGACAGAGAGCGTCGTCATTACGTCACTGTTAACATCTGTACATGTCTCCGCCCTCTCAGCCAGTATAATAGCAGCAGACTACATGTCTCTACAACACATCTGCTGCTCATCTTCATCACTGTGGACGCCCAAAACATTCTGATTAACACTGAACACAAGATGTTAATGTTGGACGTTGTTGTAAGCTAACGCTAGCAGGCTAACTCTGGCCCGATAGCCCACTGGCCCGTATCAATCACTGCAGTTAAACAAATCATATAAATGAATGATACACGTGAGTTGGTCTCTCTCAACGCCACTGAGTTGGTTTTGGTCTTGCTAGCACGCTATAAATCGCCAGCTAACGTTAGATCAATATCGCTAGCCTGTATCAATCATATTGCAGTTAAAGAAATCAAATAAATGAATGACACGTTTTGGTTGGTCTCACACCGAGTTCTCTCACAGAGAGTTGGTGCCGCTGTGGAACCAGTTTTCCTGGCCGGAAGCCGGTTCTTTGGCAGTGGAAAACCAAAGAAGAGTTCGCAATTGAGCACCAGCCAGGATCCACCTCCGTTGGAAAAACCCTACTGGAGGAGGGTAGAGGTGGTGTTGCCTTGGGCTACGGTGGAGAAAGAGGAAGATAGGGGGACAAATCTTGCTTTTTACAGTATACTCCATGGGGTGTCCAAGAGTTCCAACTCTTTCAATAAGTTATTAGAAAAAAAATCATTAGAAAGCATGTGATGGTACATGTTTTCCCTGCTGTTGTACACCATTTAGCACCAAGCTGTTTTACATTGTCCCATGATGTGGACTAGACGGTCTGTCATGTCTGAAAAGAAAAGCAGTCCCGGAGCTTGCAGCTCCTCATGGACAGGTGGCATTCATCAAGCTGAAAATAGAGATTTATGAGAAGTTTGTGCAATTCAGGGATTTCATTCAGCCCAGTCTGCAATGAAAACTGTCACTGTGATTTTCTACAAACCATCAAAAGCTGATTTGCACTGTTGTTTTGTCCGGTGACGAAGCAATCTGATAAAGTCATGTTGTGGAGAGGTTGATGGTATTAACCAACCAGACTTTTTGTTTGCCTCCTGTTGTTGGAAGTTCTGTCAGGAAGTCGTGCTTTTAAGTCCAAGTCCTTTTTTCTTTTTACTGAACCTTAACCAAGTAATGTTGGTGTGTTTGAAGTGTTTTCAAAGTTGTTAAAATGGCAATAGTTGCATGTTTAAATCTTGTGGTTGTCCAGCCTGTTCTCCTGTCAAAAACTTCAATATAGGTCGTCCGCCGCCATCTTGCTGACGTAGTAGTGATTGACAGCCAACGTTTGAAAGGGCGGATTCCCGCGGTGTTGGAGGTTGGGATGTTGGATGGGTCAAAAAAGCGGTGGACTTTCACGCAGGAGAGCACGGTTCGCATCCCATGTGAAATCAAAAGTAAACCATTTTAACTTTGGTTACGTGAATCATGTTTTTGAACATAACTTAAGTAGTCACATGCCCCTTGTAACAACTTCATTTATTAACTTACATTTATTTACTGTTTAAACTGTCTTTTATAACGCTATTTTCAGAATGTGCGGCAAGCCGGCCTGCGCCGCAATACCTTAATATATGCTCTGAAACGGGAGCAGCAGTTTGTGCCTACGTGCCGTAATTTGTGGTACTGACACACAACCTGTGTTGCAGTGGTTCTAGAAAGTGTAGAGATTTAGCACATCTAAGGTTTGCAGAAACGTACAATGCCAACTCAACTGAAGGTAGAGTATGTTCGGAAGACTGTCTGTAAATCACAAGGAAGGTGATTGTGTCCCCGGCTCCTCCTTCATCCACAACTCAAACTGAACGCAAAGTTACTCCCTGATGGTGCTAGGGAGGCCCAGTCCTCCTGAGCTGAGGATGGGTTAAATGCACTGATCCAATTTCATTATACTCTGCTGAGTTCGACTGTATGTGAAAGTTAATAAAGTTTCTTTCTTTTCAGTACAACCAAACCTCAAAAACAAAAGTTGTAGAGTTTCCAATAACAGCTCTGACATGTTCTGACTGGATTCTGGCTGATTGTTTTAGCATATAAAGTGTGAGCAGTTTAGTTTGACATGTGATGATAATAATGCCACCTGAAGAAGGAGACATCTGGACATCTGGTCAGAGACGTCCGAGTCTGTTAGTAATGAGTTCGTCTTTACGACACATCCAGCAGGTATAAAAGAGCATGTGTTGTGCTTTGTGCCCCTTCAGGGCTGCAGACATTAAACGAGGTCGTATCTGAGAGTTCAGTCGTGTTCCTCTGATATAAAGTGAGCTTGTTAGGCACGGAGCCCGTCTCCCAACAATGTCTTCATTAGCCAAACGTCAGGGTGACTGTGTCTATCTCTATCTGAGTCTGTCTGTCTCTCGGCTCTATCTGTCCCCCTGCGATGTCTCTCTCTCCCTGCAGACACTCAGCGGATGATTGGCCATTCAATATTTAATCTGTCTGACTAAAGTTTGGCAGCGCTGCGGCTGTTGTGTGCGTCTGCAGTGCGGGCCCTCTGCCACGGCCTTCACTGTGAACGAGGACATAAAGAAGGACGACGCCATAAAGAGGGGACAACTTTTCTCCTTCAGTCTATAGCTCAGTGGAATGTGCCATCAGAAAGACATTTGCTGCTCATTTAGAGGGACGGCGTGATGAGAAGACGACCTTATCTTTCACCTGTAGACAAGACAGAGACCAGAGTCAAGTACAGTACCACAGAACTCTCTGTGCAGATGAACCCTTTACGGTCTAATGAGTTTCATTATGGAGCGGAGGGGATATATATAGTATCTGCCATTTACATATTCAGCTTCTCTATTTATCATGACATTTTCTCTGCAAAATTGAACCATAAAGAAACCAAAAGCAGAAATCACTGGCTGCTGTTCTGCAAGTTGGACAATATGAAAACTAGAAGTGGGGGAAAAAATCGATATAGTATAGTATTGCGATATTTTGTGCGGTAATATAATATTGTTTCATGGCAGCCAAGTATCCATAATGAGTGTTCTGATGTTTTCGGAGGCCGTAGCATAGTGGGCTCACTTTTAGGAATATCCTCGAGATAGTGGTGTCATATGAAACTATAGAAGGTGGAGGGAATATATAGGCTCCGTGTGGTCCAGATATCAGGTCGAAATAACGCTTTCATTTACATTTTTTAAATATTTTTACGTTAAATCTAAAATTGTACCGTAAAAAAAAAAAAAAGTAGAATTACCAGAAAAAAATGTTAAAATCACAAGAAAAAAAAGTCAAATTTATCAGAACAAAAGTAGAAATTACAAAAAAGTCAGAATTACCAGAAGAAAACAAATTAAAAAGAAACAATTACCAGGAAAACAAGTAGAAATTATAATTAGTAGAAATAAAAAAAAAAATGTAGAAAATGTCTTCTCAGGATATCGTGTCTGCAAGTTATGCTGCAAAGTTAGGCTAAACTTTTTTTTTTTTTTTTTGGGGGGGGGGGGTTACCATTTTTTTATGATTTCATTTTTTAAATATTTTGACATTAAAAGTAGAAGTATCAGAAAAAGAGTCAAAATTACAAGAAAAAGTCTAAATTACCAGAAAAAAGGAGAAATTACTAAAGTCAAAATTACAAAAAAAAATGGTCAATATTACCAGAAAGGAAGTTCTTACCAGGGAAGTTGTGGAAATAATGCTGCAAAGTTTGTCTTTTTTCTGTTTGATTTAGAATTATTTTTATCAGTGAAGCTTGTTGTTTGTGAAAGATTGTTAAAATGCTGCAGTTGTTGTCATCCATACATGTTTGATATCAGTTCAGTTTGACTGAATACTTTGTTTGTCAGTCTGTGGGTTTGACTCTCATTGTGGACAAATAAAAAGACTGAAGTGAGATGAATACACTGAGAATTTTCGCTGATTGGACAAAAAAATTCTTGATTGAATTTAGTTTTGTGGACACAAAATGCAGTTCATTCATTCATTCATTATCCTTAACCAATTACCCGCACGCGGGTCGCAGGGAAAAATGCAGTTAAACTGTTCGATCTCAATATATTGTATCAATACTCACCATATTGCAAAATGATTAAAATCGCAATAATATCATATCGTGACCCAAGTATCAGGATGAAAACTGAATCGTGGGGCCGATATGCTGATTCACACTTCTAATAAAAAGGTCTGTATCCTGTTCTCGGGGCGCTGGTCTTCAGCGAGACATCCTGACAATAACAATAACACAATGAACAAATGCATTTCCCCGAGACAAATAAAGTGCATTATAATCCTGTGATTCTCAACCTAGGGGTCGAGCCACTGGAGAGGGTCAACAGATCAATCTGAGGGGTCGAGAGATGATTAATGGGGAGAGAGGAGAATACAGTGGGACCATCGAGAATTTTTCTGCATCTCTCTTGTTTTGTTCGCACAGCAATACGAGGAAAATAGGAAAGTCATACTACATATACATCTCTTACCAAGAGAGAAAGATGATAAATCACGTTTGGATGCAAGTGCCAGGCAGCTTACCTGCCGTGTGCAACTACACACCAACAAGCCACGGACGATTGACTGGTAACATTAAAGAAAATGGAGAAAAAGGAGAGAAAATGCCACCTAATGACAACTTAAAGAGAAAAAACAGAAGATATCAGAGACTATGACACTGAGAATGAATGACACTCTCAAAGAATAACTGAAAACGTATTTACTTTCAGTATTTCATTTGGCTTTTTTTTTGTCATTTGCTTGATCTACTTATACGTGTAAACATTTTAAAATTATGAAATGAACAGGCCTCAATAATCAGAACATTTCTCTGTGTTTTCGTAATGTAAATTGCATTTTCATCACCATTATTCAAATTCCTCAGCACAAACTGCGAGTACACTTAAGCCGTGTTTCCACTATAGTAGAATACCCAGAATGTGGCAGGTCTCACTTGCTGAAATGTCAAAGAGCAGGGCCATTTTTCTCCCCTGAACAAAGGTTGCTGATTGGATAGAACGCTAAGCGGGATTTGACGTAGCACTCGACGCCACAACAACACTCTCCATTTCTAAAAGCTGGTAAAGTAGCTGGTAAAGTAGCGGGTAGTCACAGCGACAAGAAAGATAAGCCCCTTTCGTGGTCCCGTAAATGTTCCACTATATTGCCGGAAAGATCTGTGTCGTCAGGAACGATGTGCACAGTAGCACAGTGCTTATAGGCTAACTGTTAGCTCTGTGGCAGTATAGTGTGTATGTGCTGCAGCAGCATGTGTTCACTTAGCAATCTCAAGTTTGTTTACAACAAGCACCTGACACTGTGTGCACAGTTATCGAATTCGGTACAGTTAGCATGCCTGTTTGTTTACAATTAGCGGACACTGTGCACAGTTAGCGACGGCGGCCGAAGTTGTTGTGTGGCTGTTACAGCATGCTCTGCTCCTTCAATCTCAGTGTCTCCTTCCATATTGATAACGTTTGGCGTGTCTCCCACATAGACATATGTATATATGTCACAGATTACGAGACGATCAAAAACCATACGTCACCTCCGGAGTCTCGTTTATCTCTCTGGGGCCTTTTTTGTAATGGGGAGTGCCATTTGAGAGGGCATGGCCTGAAACTTTCCCAGCGGCCACTTTTCACACTGATGGAAACACTGCTTTCCATGTGGTCCAGGTCAAAATCTGATCCCCCCTCAGAACAAACAGGAAGTTTTGAAGAATGCCACAAAAGTTGTTAAATCTCTCTCACACTCAGGGATCAAATATGTTACAAACACTTGCATGCATCAGGCCCAGTGTGTTGATTAATATTTTACCTTCAGAGTTCTCTACAATGTGCTGCAAACAGACCATGTGGACCATGCCTTCATGATCAGATATTTGTGTTAACGAGAAGTTGAACAGGTGTACCTAATAAAGTGGCCTGTGCCTGTATATTAGTATAAACCTCATTCTGCTGTACTGATGATTCAGTCCTTCAGTCTGAGAGCAGATCAGCAGCTGAAAGCTTCAGATAGAAGAAATGTGAACACAATATTTTCTGACTAAAGAAGCCGATTGACACCAACGAGTCTCCACAGAGCATATCAGCTTTTATTCTGTCCTCAAATAACACGAGAGCAGGAGCATCAAAAGCTTTTGTTATAAACAGCAGGAGAGCTTTGGTGTGTCTTTGATTTCATGCACAGTTTAGTAGTTCTCAGTGTGTTTATAGGACGACACTCTCAGGTCAGAGAGTCTGGAGCTCTTCAGGAGGATCTCTGAGGAATATCTCCGGATCTGTTTCTTGTCTTCCCTCAGTGATTGTTATTGTCCTCTCTGTTTTATCTGCTCATTAAACCCACCTGTTCCTCTCTGGCTAAGCCTTCAGAGCCCTGGGACACAGCAGCGTTCAGCAGGTGTTGAGCATATTGAAGTGTGATGAGGAGG
>NC_081519.1:19958287-20063287 GCF_030273125.1 Centropristis striata | reverse complement strand
GTAAAATGTCAAAAATGTCTTTAAATATCTTGTTTTATCAGTTAAAACCCAAACATTGCTTCTGTTTATTATGATATCAAACAGAAAAAAGCAGCAAATGTCCATATTTGAGATGCTTAAACAGCTTTTTCTGCCAGAAAATGAAGTTGCAGACTAATTGTTGCAGCTTTACACTATGATAATGCACATACTTATTAGATTTACAGGAAAAAATAAAACCAACCATGCCATTAAACAGTATTTTTATTAATTAGCTGCTGCTACAGATGCAAAGCAATGATCAAGTGGAACATTACACCACACCAACGTCCTGTTATTTCCGCTCTGGTGCTGTATTATCCAGAGGGATGGAGCGAAGCTTTATCAGACACACACTTCCTCTGCATGCAGCCTATCACCATAATTTAAGCTGGCAGCTAAGACAGCACTGAGTTTCAGACAGGTAGGAAGGGCCTGGGCCTGTTATTGGCAATGAGACCGACTGTGTTTTAACCTTGAGTTTGAGACAGTAGTTAGTCTGAGTTGTTGACAGCTTCTAAAAGCATTTTTAAAACAAATAATTAGAGAACAAAGATAGAATTGTTAGAACATGGTGACAGTAAAGGGATGTATGGATTAATAAAAGTAAAGAAATAGATTTTTTTTCATCATGAAAAATGCAATGTGCTCTCTTTCCTCATTACAGCTAGCGAAAGACAAAGAGCGTCTGCAAGCGATGATGACGCACCTTCATGTCAAGTCCACGGAGCCCAAAGCCACCCCACAGCCGGTGAGCAGCAGCCCTGTCATACGTCTCTCTCTCTTGTCCCTCCCCCCGTCCTTTTGTCTGTCTTAATTGGCACACATGTATTCATTAATCCCTTCCTCCATCTTCTTATTTATCTGCTAAATAAAAACAGCTGTTCTCTTGAGGGAGTGCAGTAAATATTGTTTGGACCACATCTGCTGACATCCGAGATTCAATTTGGTGCCTGTGATGAACTGGATGCACACAGTGTAACAGCTTCAGAGAAGCACAGGCTGCTCGGGCAGACAGGGAGGATGAGAAAGCACAGGGAGAAAGGAATTACAGACACAGTATTTAATGAATAGATAAAATGTAACTTTTATTTTTAGTGCTTTTAAAAACTACTGCTGCTTTCCTGCCAGATCACATAAAATGTAAGAAACTGTTATTTAACTGTCAAACATTTGTCTGTTTGACTGTGCATTTTTATGCACTGATTTTAAGATTCTAAACAGTATCATGTAATCTTAATGATTGCTTGAATTATCAATGCCCATCAAGGGACTGGAGCTTTACTTATATATAAATTTACAGTACATGAGACACCACTTCTATCACTGTCAGTGTTTCTCTGTATTTATTCCTCACAAATAAACTAATTAATCACATTTTTGAAAATTAATAAAATACCAGCAATAAATGAAGGCAAATGAATGAAGAGAAATGGGGGGAAAAGATTATTAAAATAAACTAATACCTAATGATGAAACAATTGAAGTAACATTAAATATTATATAAATATTATTAGCCGATGTCATAAAGTGTAATTTCTTAATATAATAATAATGTAGGTAGTAACATCTACACATTTTGATTTAAATATTTATTTATTTATTATCCACAATAACAAATACTTCCTTAAGAACTTTAGAATCCTGATAGAAAATAATAATAATAATAATAATAATAATGATACAGAAATTACCCTCTGCCATTAATAGTAATCATTATGAAAATTACTTCTTGGCTAATATTGGGCCAAAGTGTAATTTACAGTCATGAAAAAATTATTAGACCACCCTTTTTCTTTAGTTTCTCGTTCATTATAATGCCTGGTACAACTAAAGGTACATTTGTTTGGACAAATATAATCTTCATAACGATTTTGGTTATTATCAAGAAAACCATGGAAAATGTCTAGATATCAGCTCTTAAATTAAAGTCTTATGAGTATTTTTGTTGTTATCATTATATCTGTCCAAACAAATGTATCTTTAGTTGTACCAGGCATGAACAAGAAATTGAAGAAAAGGGTTGGTCTCATATTTTTTTCCATGACTCTATAAGTTGTAGTGTTAACATAAATGTAAATATTTAAGTTTGCATCAAAATTAAAATGAGAAAAGAAACAAAAGTCTTCCATCTTCTGCAGGTGAACAACTGATTTTTAGAATAAATGTACAAGCAGATCCATTTATTATCTTCTTGACACATTCCAGACATCATGCTTATCACTCTTAATATATGCCATGCTATAAAGCCCACTGCTTAATCCCTATCCTATAGGGGCAAGGGCTTAACATATGGCATTTAAGTGTCTGCACTATTTTGTCATGTTTAAGAAGGGGCCTCAGCACCATATTTCAGTCTGTATGACACTTCATTCACAGATCATTTTACTGCAGGGCGAGAGAGAAAAGCACAATACACATACAGGAGTGCTGTCTGGCTGCACACTGTGCAGCTTGGATCATTTATTTACAGTCAGAGAGGTGGCTATTGACGCACCGACATAAACCGCCTGGAGATGTCAACCGACAATAGGCTGTCTGTTAAAGCTGCGTGTGTCACACACACTGATCGTGTAGATTAGAGTGCAGAACGAGGGCTCTGACACAGGGACATTTGTATATGAAAAGTGGTAGGAGCGGTAGATAGCATCTTGAGTTCACTACCTCTCCTCTCTCCCCGGGGCCCTCTGAGAATGGCTGTGTCAGAGCTCAGCGTTAACACTCTCAAGGGGGCAAGCTGGGATTTTTATTCAAATAAATAGACTCCCATTCTGCTGCGCCACTTTGCCTGCTGCGAGCTGCTACCAAATGCTATGATAAATATGTCTGGCTTCAGCTGGGTGAGTGGTGGTCTTACACAGGTCAGGGCCCCGTGGCCCCGCTGAGGTTTTAGCGAGATTGCAGCATCAGAAGTGGCCTCCCTAAAAGAAAAAAAAGCTCCTTTGAGCAGATGCAGAATGAAAGTATTCTCCGAGCTGACTGGAGACACAGCCACTCTGAAGAAACAATTGTGTTCTTCCAGTAATTGCTCGTTCTGCTTTTCTACCGTTCTGTGCTGTTGCGTTTAATAAAGGCGTGTATAAGTAGCCAACTGTCATAGCAAAGTAGCTGGTTTACATTTAGTTATAATTAAAGACAAACAAACTGATACTGTGCATGCACAGCGTCAAATGAATAGGATTCATTTTATTCTTGTGAGGTGGATGGGGAGCGGGGGAAGATCAAAACAAAATGTGCCACATTAGCAATGCGTGTTTCTGTGTGTGTATGTGTGTGTATGCCTGTGTATGCGTGTGTTTGTATTTGCCTGTGTGTGTGTCTGTGGGTGGGTGTCTGCATTCGGTGTCACTAAGCATTCTTGTCAGAAATCTGACCTTTTACGCCATACATAATTAAGGAGGGACTTTTTGTTTATTTTCTTTAGCAGCTTGCCGAGTCAAAGCCAGTATAATTAGATCACCAATTACCATTTAATTAATTTCAGTCTGAAGTCTCATTTTGTCTAGGCACTGGAGTGAGCCCAAATGGTGAGGCAAACAAAGGCAAGGCTATTACCAGCCTGTCTGGCCTATTGTTGAAGCCTCTCTGTGTTTATGGCCAGGGAATATGGATGAAACATGAAACAAAGCCTGCTAATCCACAGGAAGAGAAGTCAACACCGCAGCCCCATTCTATTGATAGCATTGTGTCAGAAACACGCAAACCCAAGTGTGATTTATTTTGTTCATGATTTAGAATAACACGTCTCTGCTACTGGTGCTGAGGATGTAGGCTACATTTGTGCATCCCAGCAGTAATCCAAATTATTTAGGCAGACGCTGCCAAAAAGTCGCAGTTCAGGCTGCAAAATATAAATAGACATTGTCAGGAGTTGGACACGTGTCTGTTAAAGATGGAGATGGAGAAAAATCAGCTGTCACTCATTTTAGTTTGAGCAGTTTGCAACTTAATCATTTAATAGGTCTATTCCTGTGAAATGAAATAAAATGTAAAATAAATAAATGTACAGGTACATGTCAACACTGAGATCTGGGGATGCCAATCTTTTCCTTCTGGTGTCTATATTAGAACCCGGACAATGTGGGATTTTTGAGACAGAAGGAAATTTTCGCTGATTACAAATATGATGGTCGATATAGTGAATTTTTGAGCAAGATTTAAAATAGATATTTTCTATGTGGATTGTGGACCGATTGCCCCCCATTAAGGGTACTAAAATAAATAAATACAACCCTGATTCCCAAAAAATAGGGGCATAAAAAAACAGAATGCATCAAATTCCGAGAGCATAAATGTACAAGTATAAACCATTAAAAATCTTTCCTTTGCACTATATTCAATTGAATGGAGATCTCATAAGATTTGAAAATCATTACTTTCTGTTTTTTTTTTATGTTTTTTCACAATTTTCTAAATATGGAATTGCAACTGTACAGTACCAGACGCACAGAAAAGGAGCAGCAGCCTTAAAAAAAAAGTTAGACTTGTCTGAGCTTGTAGAGCTTTGAAAATATATAAATAAGAGGCATCAGTTACATTAAATAATGTGAAAGAGCCGAGCAGCTTGACAGGCATCCAATACTGATACTGATAAGTCTGTGATAGGCCAGTATCAGCTGACCAGTATCATACCTGTTGGTAATGAGTGGTAAAATAACTGGTGGCTATACAGGATGTGTGTTGCTGTGTACACAGCCTCCATCACCGCCACACCACCATCAGCAGGCCACTGCTATCCCTCATAATCAACAAATGACATCACAGATGAGCTGTGTCCTCCCTTTTTCTAGCCCTCCATTTCCATCTCAGTGTTTTCTTTTTCTCACAGTCTGAAGTCATGTTTAATTTGGATACTGGCCTCCTTCGGCAAATTAGCAATTAGAACAATTTTGTGGGAATATGTATATGTGTCATTAGTTTTCCTGCCAATTAATAGCTGGAGCAGGGGGTCAGGCGAGAATTTTCCACTTGACTGCTGCTCCAGTATGGAGGCTTGGCGCTTGGCTCGGAGCAGCCACAGCTGCTGGAAGCCATGCTATACCTTTGGAGCACTTGCCATAATTAGTTTACCTTGTAGCGATTATTACTTAAATCCCTCGTTCTCCTTAGCCCGCCCAGCCTTTGCACTCACAGGCTTCACCAAATATTCTCTGTCCATCATGGTCCTGATGATGGAGGTCAGTCAGATACAGTAGTTAATCATCAGATCACCTCCATAAGCAGCTCCTAATTAGAGTCCTCACAATACAATTTCAGCTTGTAATTAGCCCAGATTGGCTCTTCCTCTGGCTGCCTTATTAGCAGGGCTGCTCAGCGGTAGGTGAGAATCACACTGTCATTTTTCAGAGCTGTTCTGGCCGCACATCTTCCCTTCTCTGCTCAGCCCTCACTGGTTACCATGCTGCCGACCCACAGTGGGTGGATGAGGTAGGGGGGGTGTTGTCCAAACAGGACAAGAGGGACAAAAGATTAAACAAAGGCGGTGAAACAGAAAGCTGGGAACAGGCCTGACACGGCAGCGACAGAGACAGAGGGAGGGAGGAGAGAGCGGAGCGTGGAGAATAGAGGAGGTGGGGAGTGCAGGAGCAGGGCTCCGGGGTTGTTTTCCAAACATTTAGCAAACGTTCATGGATCATCTCAGGGCCTGCCTGCAATTAGAAAGTAGATATGCATAGTCAATGAGGCGTCTGAGACACAGGGGTAATTAGAGGACTAACTGTCTGTCTGTCTGTGTTTGTTCGGTCCTTCAGCTCAACTTGGTGTCCAACGTCACATTGTCCAAATCGGCCCCTGAAGCCTCTCCTCCTCTGAGCCTGCCCCAGACCCCCACCACACCTACAGCACCCCTCACACCGCTGTCCCAGACCCACTCCGTCATCACAGCCACCAGCCTGCACAGCGTGGGCCCCATGCGACGGCGCTACTCAGAAAAATACAACATGCCCATCTCTCCAGGTACTGATGAACACATAATCTGCTCAACAACCGACAAACCATGGACACAGGATAGTTTAGTTATATCGATACACAGTCGCCAAGTATCAGTCTTTTGTTATAAATTATTATTACAGTCTTGGTTTGCTTGACAATCCCATCTTCCTGCAATAAAAATGATTGAAGTGAGATGAACAGACTGAAATCTTATTACATAAAACAGATGTTTGTCCTTGCATAATATGCATGTTATAAAAAGATAATAATTGCAACATATCGCAATGCATTGTAAGTTAATGCGATACTCATCATATTGCAAATCGCAAAACTTACTAAATCTGTATGTGTAACAAGGGCTCCAAAAAAGTTGGATGAGAAAATGCATCAAATTAATTTGTTGCAATAACGTCTATCAGTTTGAACAATAAATATACTGTCTTTGTACAGTTTTCAATTGAATATATAACAGAAATTATAAGCAAACTATCTGTTTTATTTACATTTTAGGCACATCATCCTAATAATTGAGTTTTCATGACTGTTGACAGCTGATCATTTGATTTGATTTGTTTCCTGTGTGCAGATCTCAGTCAGAACAAAGAGTTTTACATGAATGCAGACGTTCGACCGCCGTTCACGTACGCCTCACTAATAAGACAGGTAAGGACTGAAATGTGAACATCCTCCGCCCTGCCTAGTCAACCAGCAGATATGCACTCAGCTATTTAGAAAGCCACAAAATGCATTTGTTTGACTTATTCCTCTGCTCCTTCCTTGTTAAAATGTCAAATGCAATTTAGACAGAGGAGCAGATTAACCATCTTCAAATGAGTGCAAGAATGCGTACAGGATTCAAAAAACAGCCACATATGACAATTGCATTTGATTAAGCATTTCAGTGGCTGTGATTATTACCAAATTCATTTCACACAACAGTAGGGATGAACCTGTTTTAAGATGGCCAGTCAATTATCGCCGGGCCGCAGTAATCTGGGATCTCAGGAATTAATCTGAGCCGGCCATAATTGGTGCCCTGTAATCTGCCTGAGAAATGTTTTCGCTTGCCCTTCATTTACACCCACAAAAGAAAATATATTCAAATCTGCCCGTTTTTGAATGAGAAGTGCAGAAGACTTTCTAAACAGCTTTACATAGACTGTTTCTGTGTTTTTCTCCAGAGAACACACACAAACCTGCATGCCTCTTGTGAATTATTGATCGCTTTGTGAAGGGAGCAAAATCGTAAATGTTTGTTTCTGTCACTGTTCCTCATCCAGGCAATCCTCGAATCTCCAGAAAAGCAGCTAACACTAAACGAAATCTACAACTGGTTCACACGAATGTTTGCATATTTTAGGCGCAACGCGGCGACGTGGAAGGTAATTCTGCTGTTCACTCTTCAACACCAGCAGCACAGGAGAGAGAGACTTTGTGTTGATGTTGGGGAGAATTCAATGATAGCCAGGCTGAATACCTTTATAAATGAACCATCACCCAAACACATAACAATACTCCACTCATTCTGTCCAAATGAACCACCCTTTAAACAAACAGCACGAACCACATAGAAAAACCAGAGAGCAATATGTGCATTCTTGTTAAAAAGAAAAAAAGAGAGAGAGAGAGAAAAAAATGAAAGAAACAGTTTTCCTGTAATATGTGGGGATGTTCTGGTGGTGGGTGGCATTAGTTGAACATAGTGCTGCTCTGCCAGTGACTCCTGGCTGAGCCCTCACACTCACTTCAGAAGGGAACACTCTGTTTTCCACCAGGCCACAAAAACACAAACACACACACACACACACACTCACACAACAAAAACAAAAACAAAAACAACAATCTAAAAAAAAGCAGGAACGACTAGAGTCAGAGAAAGTTATATTTGAATGAGGAAGACAGCGATGAAGCACTGAAAGCCTCTCCTAAGCCTTAGCTGATTTATCACTCACACACCACCACCCTGCTCCACCCCTGTCCTCCATCAGCCCTCACACACACTGACAGCCCTTCCATAGGGGCACATTGGTGTTATAACCACTAGATTCCACAACTCTCTCTCTACACATACACTTAGTATATACACATGCACTCAGCACAGCTCCTGCAATAACAAAAGGATGATATATGCAGGTCTACTTTCATGCCTAAATGATTTGGATTGGGCGGTGGATTTATTTTATTTATTTTTTTCACATTGTAATCAGGAAATGACCAGAACCTTCTCCAGTCAGTGAAAATATTCTGAATAAAGTGTTAGGTTTCTATATCCCCCCTATCAGAAAAGGCACCTTTGTGAAAGATAAGAAAAAACTGCCATGGAAACCAAGAAATATTGATGTATTGTTTAACCCTTTGAACCCCACAACCCCCACAGATTTAAAAGGGATGTTTTTTTAAAACTTCCTAAATTCCACCATTTATCTTAAATAGAAACTGTTATATTTAGAAAGTATTGTTTTATCTTTAACTGGCCTTGTGTGATGAATGCTTCCGTAAGGCTTAAAATAGTGATATCTCACCAAAATCACTTTATTGTACGGGTCTAATTGAAAATGTTGCCAAAATTATTATATATATTCTAGTTTCTGTAAAATAGATAAGCAAAGCAAAATGATTTATGGCATTATAACTGTGTTCTAAAAGACACTTTGGACTTCTTCCTACTTCTAGCCATGACTGTGCTGTTTCCATTGAAGCGCAGGTCTTATATATTGCAGTGAAAAACAGCCACAGTGAGTAAAATGTGACAGGAGCACAGAACGCCCAGAAACTGCTTGGGGTTCAGGGGGTTAAGTCATTTGAAACTTCAGGGCTGTTTACTGCCAATAACATTCTGCTTTATTTATTGTTTTTCATTCAGGTTTCATCCACTGCCTGTCAAAATATTTCTTCTGTGATATGAGATATTCTCTTTCCATGCAGACATGTTTATTGTACTGATAGCAACCTTTTCTTTCTCTCTTTTTTACACCAACTGCAGAATGCAGTCCGGCATAATCTTAGTCTTCACAAGTGTTTTGTGCGAGTAGAAAACGTAAAAGGGGCTGTGTGGACAGTCGACGAAATAGAGTTCCAAAAGAGACGGCCTCAAAAGATCAGTGGGTAGGTTTGGACTCTTGAGCGCTTGTCTCGCCGTTTCCTGATGGGAAGAGGCTGCTGCTGCTCCATCTTCATTGTCTGTGTGCCACAATGTCCAAAGTCCCCGCTTGCTTTGGCGTGCCTCCCCTTCATGCTTTCAGAAGCCTTTTGGTGATGCCTCATAACCCACAATGGCTTTTTTTTTCATTTTGATCCTCACCCTCTCCCCTCCTCCCCGTGTCCGTCTGTCTCTCTGTGTGCCCGTCTTCTGTCCGTCCTGTCGCTCACATCTGCATCTGCATCTGGCTGGCCCCACCCTCCCCTCCCCCCTTGCTGGTTTGCTTTCCCAGGGTGCCATTCGCACCAACCTTTCCCTGCATAAGTGCTTTGTGAGAGTAGAGGATGAGTTTGGGTCCTTTTGGACAGTTGATGATGAGGAGTTTAAGCGCGGCCGCCACATTCAGCGAGGCCGTCCTCGGAAATACGCCGCTGATGAGAACTTTGACGAGCTGCTCGTACAGTAAGCACTTCCGCCTGCAAACTCCGGAGGCCCCTGGCCCCACCTGCATGCCCCCCCACCCCTCCCTCAGTGTTGGCATCATGCTTTATGTGTTTAGCTTCATGCATCATCTGCCTCCATCAACCTGTTCTTTCTTCTCAAAGTGTTGAAGATAGTAGTGGTATTGTCAAGTGATTGAACATCTTAGAACTATAGCCACATTACTACACCAGTAAATGTATTTAGTTCTGATACAAAGTGCATTGATTTCTTTTTATGAAATAAGATACTGCAGCTGAGGAATGCATGCTAGGTGAGACATGAGTCTGTGGTTGTAATTTAATTTTTCCGTTTGCAGAAGTCCAGCCTTAGTGAAGAACATTCAGACCAGCTTGGGCTATGGTCCGACCCTCTCTGCCGCCTTCCAGGTAAGAATAAAAAGTGACCTCATCTTTAGCTGCCTCACTTAGAACTTTAAAAGATTAGAAGAAGAAGAAAAGTCACCCAGTCTTTGTTTCCAAGAGGATGTACTGGCGTGAAAAGAGTGACGGGCAACTAAGGAAGTGCTGACAACTCTCTTCCGTTTCACATTTAATGCTTCGGGCTTTGCTTTTCAGGCTTCAATGGCAGAAAACAACATACCTCTATACACTACTGCTTCCATTGGAAGTCCCACCCTCCACTCCCTGGCTAACGCCATCCGCGAGGAGATGAATGGAGCGATGGACCATGGAAACAGCAACGGCAGTGACAGCAGCCCGGGACGCTCGCCCCTGCCAGCTATGTGAGTGGCACACACACGCTTTCTATCTTCACCACAGTCTGTGTAAGAAAAGAGTTTTACTCCACTGAGACAGTCTAGAAAAATGATTTCAGTGCCCACCCAATATGCTTTAAAGTGACCTAATGGATGGCGTTAGATGAAACAGAAACAATGAGGACAATAAATAAAGTGAAGAGGGGTGATATTGGAGTGGTGTGTGGGGTCATGGCCAGAGCTGTGGCTGCAGAAAAGGAAACTCCACCTTTTTTTTCGAAGGAAGAAAAAGAACCGGAGCCCCTCTTGTTATTTTAACAGCAAGTTTATGAACTCCCCTTTATGTGTCCTGCTGTCTGTCTGTCTGTCTGAGTCCCGCCATAATCAGCATTCCAATTTGTTAAAATATTTACAAAATGCCAGAACACAGAGTGACAGAGCTGTTGGCTCCGGCACGGTGAAACGAGAGCCGCAACACATTCAGAAACGCCTCTGAGCCGCTGAGAGAAAAAACAACACAAAAAAGCATAATTAGTCTGGAGGACATCATCCAAGATTCTCATGTAGGAAAGTTGCGGTCGGCCTGGAAACCGCAGCTCCCTCATTCACTTGTTGTATAGGAGTGTCTGCTAAGTTGTTTGAAGCCTAAAATAATACAGCACACGCTGCATCGTTTCCAGATGTGGGGGCAGACCACCGACTCAGGGATGGCCTCCTGAAATGTCTGAGCTTGGGGGAAATTCTGCCTGAAAACAAAAAAGGTGCAGTAATGAGCTCCTGGCCAAATGGAGGAAAGTGCCATCCCTAATCACTGTGAACATAGCTCTGAGCATGGCTGTGGAACAGGAAAGGCAGAGACAGGATGGGTGTGCTGGCCTAAAGGCAGCCTGCTTCTCCCTCTGCCCCTCTGCTTCTATCTTTAGGCTGATGGAGCTCACAAACTCTTTCTCCATAATTATGTCTATAAGCTTTATGCAAGCATAAAATGAGTTAAATCTGTTTTCTTTTGCTTTTAAAGAACTTTATTCTGTTATTAACAAAACATACCCACTGTTTCATGCCCACAGAGTGAGTATTAAATGTTGCATACATAGGTCTGTCACGATTTATATCATCACAGAAAAAAAAATCTATATCATTGCTATTTTATGTTACTAATTAAATGATAATATGGCAGCATAATAATGCAAGCACAGCCTTTAAAAGAGAAATTACCTTTGAAGTGTGTGTACAGGAGTTGCCTGTGCCCCGCCCATGGTGAAACTGCAACACAGTTTGGTTTAGGCGCGGTGAAAAACACTAACTTTTAAAAATGGTTTGGTTGCCAAAACTGAAAATAGGGTTGCTGTATCTAATGTAATGTAATTAAGATACTACGCAGTTGTTCGTCAACTTGATTACTGTAGTACATAGATTGTTAATCTCCCTTTCTCTCTATTTAAAGTAGCCCATGATATGTAAATAAATACAATTTTTACCCAAATAACTGAATTAAACTCAACAGTTTGATAATGTATAAGAAAGTGCAACTTAAGAGGAATATTAAATTGACCATATTGTTAATGGACTATGTGATGCTGTCTCCACAGGAGATCACAAATGCAACTATTCATAAATAATTATTTATTTTGGGGTGCATGTTAAGCTGCGTGCTGTCCCTATTTTGCTGATTGCCAAGTTCTCAAAATAGTTGCCATTGACTTCCACTAGTTGTTGGCGACATTTTTCTATAAACAAAACTCTATAAGCGACATCGTACGATATATGTTCATGACCTCAATAACTTTTGCTAAGCTGAATAAGTTGATCTTGTAAGTATTGTGACAAGCCCATACATACAGTAGCAGCATCGCTGGAAATCTCTTCTTGCTCAGGGAATAAGCAATAAACTAACATGTGCAAAAAATAACCCCATGTTGCCACGATGCTCTGACTCACACTGTTCCAAACACAAGCTCATCAGCTCTGTTCACTGTGCAACAACATGTGTTTTCCACATGTGCTGCTGCTTTGACAGGACGCAGCTTTTTAACACGGAGAAGAAACCAGAGCACTTCTCTTAAACAGCCAGATGAGAATCAGGTATCCAGAGAAGGCTAATTATAAGCAAAGTGTAGAATCAGCATGCAGTTCAATAGCATAATAATAACAATTTCATGTCTGCCCTGGAGCCACAGAGTCAGACCCGAGGCAACGGCACTTGTGGAGTTACTTTGATGTGAAAATGATAGAAAAGCTGACTTTACTTTTTCCCCTCTTTATAATTCACACAAAAATATGTCAGCTCATTAGCATACGAGTGTCTCCATCATAATAGTTGCGAATCACACAAGATGTCCCGGTGTGAATAAATCAAATGCGGGCTTTGGTGATGAAGAATGTGCCAGTTGTCCCTTGTTGTCGTAGTAAATGAGCCCGGTGCCTCATCCTGACACCGCTCTACCTCCACTACAGCAGCCTGGCACTGCGGGTTAGAGCGGCAAGTCCCCTGCAGCTGCTCATAATGTTTTTCTTTTTTTTCTCTCTCTCCTTTCTGCCACAGCCAGGCCTCCTCTCCCCCTCTGCTTTATTCCTGCTCTGTTTCTGTAATGAGAAATTTGGCAGATCTCATCTCTTTAGTGGCTCTTTTGCCCAGGCTGTGAGCTGGGGGGGCTCATGTTTTTGCCTTGTTTACAAGTGACAGCGTTATTATTCTCATAAGGGCTCTGTTTCTTATCACAGTGTTGTGCCGAGCGCGCCACTGCTGCTCTCCTCGCGCGCCTTTCCTGCCAGCGCTTTTCTTCCCTTTTATTGACACTTGGTTGAAAATATGCATTAATTCTGGAGTTTAAAGCATGTACGGCGGTGTCTGGTCGCTGTGTTTGCTTGAAGTTGATTAATGATAGAAGCCGGCTCGGGGTCGTCCTCTGGAGACCCGCCTCGCAGGTTGTGCATGTTAACGAGCAGGAAGGGGAACACACAGCGCGCCGCTGATCCTCCGCCACCAGGAGGCTGACAACGGCAGCCCACTCCGCTCCGCAGAGTCCATTCTCTCCTCTCCTCGTCTCACGTTGTTAATCTTCCTCATTTATCAATTCTAAGTGAATACCCTGTTGTCGGTTGCCATGAAAATAAAAAGCCTGCAGCTTTGCCGGGATTGGAATACCTCAAAAGAAAGCAGAAATTATCATCAGCACCAGTGAGGCCCCCACTCACAGTCTCATTGAAGCCAGACATTTGTTTTTGTTCCCCTGTTTCTTTCTTTATAAACAGAATCAGCTCAGGTCTGTGTCATTTTATGCCTCTGAAAGGTTATAAAAAAAAGCATGTAAGAAAGTTGGAGCCATAATTTTTCCTCCTCCTCCTCCCCCGCCCGCAGGCATCACATCAGCGTTAAGGAGGAACCACTGGACCCCGAAGACCACGATGGGCCCCTCTCCCTGGTAACGACTGCCAATCACAGTCCGGATTTCGATCACCACAGAGATTACGATGACGACCAGGGCCACGACGACATGCTGTAAAAGGGCGAGCTCCGCCCCTCCCCAGCCTCAGAGGCAGAGGCAGTCTGGGTCATCTGGGAGACACTCCGCAGATAACAAACACTGAACTGCAGTCTCAGCCACTGATGACAGAAAAGTTAAACTTTTTAGTGCCATTACAATACATAGCAAGAACACACACGTACACACACACACACACACACACACAAAAAACAACACAGAAGACGCCCCCACATGAGGGATTTTTTTTCTGATTACTTTCTACTTTTGATTTACTTCATTTCTACTCATGTGCGGGATGTTTGGTACGGGGGTGGTCAGAGACCCTCGCTGTGCAGCCAGGACACACTGCGGACTGCAAAGAGTGTCTCGCCCCCACCCACCCCCCTCCCCCTCTGCTCTCTCTCCCTCCGCTCTCTCAGACCACAAACTCAAGAGAGAGAGAGGACGACTGACGTTTAATTTACACCGCGTGTGTGAATGAAGCGACTTCATTGTCACTGCCTTCAACACTTCTCATTGGTTTGATTCCATCTAGGGTGGGAGGGTTTTTATTTGGGTGTACTTTTTCTGTTTATTAGGGGGTGAGAGGTTATAAAATATCAACATAATGTGTCTTTTTTCCATTCAATGCTGTTATTGATGTTGCACCTTTTTTTTTGTTTTTTCTTGAAACTGATCAGACCTCATGCCCATGCTGTGGAGATTCTGTGTGGTCACTTGATGATGAATGTTTATGATTTCCTTTCATGTTGTTCTTTTACATACACACATGAAGCAGAATGTCACATACCAAGTAGTGTTTTTCTGTCATTTATTCCACAATCTTCCAAAAAGAAAAAAAAACAGCCCCTCACCCCTCCTCCCCCTCCTTCTCCTCCTGCTCATGAAGTCCATTGGCAATGCACTACTCGTAATGAAGGCTCTCTCCACGCATCAATGAAGTTTAATTTAAGATGCGAATGAATGACAGAGAAATCATGCAGGTTATGATTTATCCTTATGAAATTATACTTTAAAACAGCCCCTCACGGCAGACCATGTTGAGCCCGCAACAGAATTTCTGATCACTTACAAGCTGTGGGTTTGTTGAAAGCAAAATGAAAATGTCAGGTGTGCACCGGAGAGATAATGATTTAGACCAACTAATTGTGATTCCTGAACACAGCCGTCATTGTTAATCAAACGTGTCTGCTTTTTTCCACGCTGTAATTTCATTCAGCGCTTGAAGATAAACGTTCATTCCCTGTAGTTTTATTTGTATCACTCGCATGAGCAGTTTTTAAGTTTAGTTAAATAAGAAAAAAAAAAAAATTGCACACCGGATGAAATACCTGTTTTCTTTCACCTAGGAGGGAAAAATCCCAAGACTTGCAATAAGACCGAAACATTGCACATTCCAGCATTTGACAGCCATCGTAAAGGGCCCAAACATACAGTACACGCCATTTAGGGAGTGTGGATACCTCGACGTTCAGTGCCACCCAAAAAGCCAATAGTTGTAGTCCACAGCATTGAACCGAGTGGCATCCACATGTGGTTTTGTGATGCAGCAGTTCCAGCTTCAGTAGGGAGTTAAATATCACCATGAATTTCAAGACTGCAATCAACCACTTTTTTATTTATTATCATTATTATTATTTTATGTTTTATTTGGCTTTTTGTTTTAGTTGTTGATGTGTTTTAATATCTTGTTCTGTGACTACCAAAGATAAACTACAAAGTCAATGTTGTGTGTTCCATGCAATAGCAGATAAGGCCAAAAATCTCTCCTCCATTCAAAGAGTCCATGGGTAAAAACAGATAGAAGCCATTTTTAAAATAGAATAAGTCAACACCATTGTGATTGATTTTGTCATGATTACGCTATAAAAATATATGATTTAGTAAAATAAAAAAATGTCAGATGTCTTGTTAAAACAACAAACACCTGTTTGATTGATATTCACTGTTTTGCACCCCCCACCAAAAAAAAAACATGATTTGAGAAAATAAATCAAAACAGCGATATCTGTTTTTGCACATGACCTCTTCTCTCCCATCGGACGATCAAGCCAATGGCAGATGGAATCGAGGGGTGAAACGCTCCTCAAACTGGTGTGCTCATTCTTTTTTTTTCTTTTTTTTTTTTTTTTATTAAAAACCAAAGGGGGTGTCTCGAGCAGGACAGCTGCAGTAGTGTTTGCAGTGACCAAAACGGAATGGGAGGCGCTGACAGTCTGACTACACGATGACCAAATTAGGGAAAACTTTTTTTAGGGGCCAGTGAGTGGAAAAGGGAGCTTTTTGGTTTGATCATAAAGGGTATGTAGATTAAGATTAAGATGAGGAAAAATATACTGGTAAATGGGGGGAGGGTGGGGGGGGAGGCTTTGCAGAGAACAATGTGAAACGGATTCTATACTTCAACTGGACCACACAATGATTCAATGTTTCTCTTCTTTTATTCCTTTGTATCCTTTGAAATGATTGTATGCCACTCTTTAGGGTTTTAGCGTCTTTTGGCGAGACTTTATGATTGTGTTTAGTTTCTGTCATTACTTTTTATATTAAAAAAACACTCCTGTCAACTAATAAGCTGGGTACAAGGTACTTTATGGCAGTTATTGTTATTATTATTATTATTATTATTATTATTATATTTTTTAAGTTCACCGCTCATTAACTAAAAAAGGAAAAAGGGCAATCTGTGGTTTCCAGAAGTTGTATTTAATATCCAGGCAGCTGTGGGATGGGTCAGTTACAGCCGGGCTAGGATCGTGAGAACAGGGGCCGAGCTCATCCACAACCCCCCCTCCAGTCAATCCGACTGGTTTGTTTGGTATTCAAAAAGGAGGAAAAGCGCTGGTAGATTAGAACATTCTCAGCATGTGTAGCTTGACATTACTAAAGATAACAGCATGAGAAAAACGTTTGTACGCATACCTCAGTTCAAACCTATAGGGAATGATTCAATTAAACGAGAAAAAAATAAACATTTCACTCAGTTGCACTTAGTTGTATGTCTTGCATGTGTAGTCTGATACTGTAGAGAGAAAAGTACAAAAAAACAAAATGAAATTAGAGCTTGTTTATCTTAAAAGTTTCATCATTTTTTTTGCCAAACCAATCCAAACCTCAGGCCTTTTTTTGTTCATGGAAACATCACCCAGCTGTGTGTGGCACCATTCATCCTTCTCTGATGTACTGATGGGTTGCTTTAAGGGCGTTCCAATATTAGGTTGTACATACATGTCGGTATAGCCTTTTGTCTTTTTCCTGTCTTTTTTTTTTTTTTTTTCAGATCAAAAAATACATTTGTGTTATGATGTTTGCTTTATCGCGACTGCTTTGTATTAACTATGAAATAGCTATGAGAAAAACTGCTGTATGTATTGGAATAGCAAACTGTGCTGCAAATGTATTTTACTTAGTAATCCTTGCTTTAAAAAAAAAAAAAAAAAAAAATCACATCATCCACGCAGTCATCTGGGTGAGCTGGGCAGGGGCGGGCGGGGGGGGATTATCCCCGATTTTGGATTTTAAACTGTAATATAGAAAACAGACTTTTCTCTGTTATCATTGACCTAAGCATTTTGTACAGATTTTTTTCCCTCTTTGTGTTAAGCTGTTTTTTGATACTTCCTTTTGATGGTCCAACCACTGCCTTCTGTGGCTGTATGTTAAAGATTACTGCTCTGAGAAAAGGGCACACAGGTATATTTCCTCTACAAGACGGAGATATCTTGCATGACTAATCCCAGGGTCACAGAGATGGGCGGCGGGAGGGGGAAATATGTTTTAAGTGGTCAGTAATAATATAAGGGTGTATCAATCTAATGATATTTTATATGAAATTAATAGGAAAAAGAAAAAAAATATGCAGTGCCAAGATGTAAAGAATATTGTTAAATGCTGTTTTTTTTTTTTTTTTTAAAGTTAATTTCACATCAAAGATGTGTCCTTCTCATCCATGTCATGTAGGTAAAACACATTTTGTTTGGCATCAAGATATTTATATTTTTATCTCAAGGGTCATTGTAAATGAGTCAAACCAAGCACAGCAGGCGGGTCAAAGTTCAGATGCAGCCGGAGACGAAGGTCCTGCAAACTGCGGCCGTGTGGCATCAGATCCCCCCAACATCACACACACACTGGCACCCGAGCTAAAAGACAAAACACCATTGTTTCATCCATCACCAACCATCCAGCCCCGCTGTCATTCCGTCCCCCTCTTTCTCCCGCTCTCACACCACACTTTCTCCAGATGGAGGGGGAGGGAGGGAGGGAGGGAGAGAGGAGAGAAGAGGGGGGAGGCGCAGCCCAGGAGCTGTCACGGTGCTCTCATCCTGCAGCAGCTTTTCTTTCTCCTTCTTTTTTCTTTTCAAGATGTATTCTGTAGTTTCTTTCTCCTGATTTTTTTTATAGAGAAATATTATTGCTCATCACTTCCATCAGTCTGTAACCTCCTCATCATTCCTCGTCTGTCTGATGCAGACCACTCTGTTGTAGTCAGTGGCGATGACTGACGTGAGCATTCTAAACATGCAATAAAATGCTGGTTGTTCAGATTGTTTGCTCCAAGTCTCTCATTCTATCTGTTCTGTGCAGGGTAGCATCACAGTATCACTGAGAATAAACTCTAGTGAAGAGTACAGAATTAAGTAGTCAGTTAATTGTATTTATTTGCATATGGAAGAAGCTATCTTTGCAGCACTTACAACCTGGATTCCCAAAAAGTTGGGACATTGTAAAATGATAACAGAATGCATCATATTCAGAATGAGTTTATGCAATTTTTTAAAAAAAAGTTTCCCAGTTTGAGCATTATGTACTGTAGTCAATTGAATGTAGCCTGCAAAGGTTTAGCAAAATATTGAATTCTGTTTTTATTACATTTTTCCCAACGTTTTGAAACTGGGATTGTATACCAATTTTTTATAAAAAAACATGCAGGTGCTCTAAACAGATTTTACTTAACAGAGTCCGTACCGAATGACTCCCCATGATGGTCTGAGTGATGAGGGTAAACGTTACAAAGAAGAAGAAACTCACCAAACATGGTTGGCAGAACAGACAGCTGGTGGAAGCAAGTCAGAGTTTTCTCTAAACTACAACTGAAAACATTTTAGTTAAGCATAGTAGTTTCCTTAATTTAAACATGTTAACCCCAGAACTGTTCTGCCTTTTGGCAGGTTACGGCTATTTAACATTGGAATGATTGCACGTGTGTGTGTGTGTGTGTGTGTGTGTGTGTGTGTGTGTGTGTGTGTGTGTGTGTGTGTGTGTGTGTGTGTGTGTGTGTGTGTGTGTGTGTGTGTGTTTTAAAGAGGCACTAAGCAATGCTCTTTTCACTTTGATGAACATTGTTTAATCCCAGATGTCAAATTCCGTGAAACTGACACAACAGTACAGTGAATAAGTACATAGTTACTTCTTTTCGACTTTTAGGGGTATATTTTCTTCTTCTGTAACGCACATTGTGATGTATCCTAAATAATTGTATTGTAATGCATCGATTATCGCTGAATTGATGTATCGTGATACTGTTGTTATTGTGGTCAACATACTGTATCGCCACTTACTCTGAGACAATCCCTCATTCTGGGACTACTCATATATTATCACCAGTAACAGAGCAAGAACAAAACTCCTCTCAGTGCTTTTTTTCTCATAATTTTTTCCTGCAGAATATTTCCACACAGACCTGTGTTTGTCATCTGCAGCAGGACTCTCGTCTCAGCCTCAACATTAAATTATATCGTAATTAAAAAGAGACAGTTAAACTGTCTTTTCCTAACAGCAATTTAGGTAACTGCATTTGATAAGCTATAAATTGTAACAGCATTAAAATTCCAGAAATAATAGCGATATGGATTTGGTGACGGGGGATAATGCTGATGACCAGGACTTGCGTTTTTATGACGGAGGCGCAGGTCATGTTGGCCGCTAAACAGGAGACAGAGATCAAGTCTAAGCACTTTTAATCTTGTGAAACAAGCAATTACAAATAGTTGCATTGATTTGTTAAAAAGCTTTAGGTGACATAAATCGTTTCTTGCTTAGCTTATTGCTGGAAAACATAAATGTCAAGTGTATTATTAATTAAGGCCTTTGAAAGACAAGATTTAATGGAAACGATATAAAATTAAGCAATCTTTCTGGAGGCAGTATTTCACGGGACGCTCAGGAGTCATGTATATCAGTGTTGTTGTCATGACACTGATCACAAACTGGATCAGATAAAGTTAGAGGGAACACAGTAATGGAAGGTGTTTGTGTTTAAAAAGCTTCCAGAGCAGAAGCATTCACATAAATTAATTCCACAGTAAGTTACGGAGAGGCATTAACATATGATATTATTATAGACCATTAAGGAGGGTGAAATATTATGGGAACAGTGGGTCTCTGTGGATATATTGGTGCACTGACATGATCAGCCAATACTGGCCTTCTAAACATAAATCTCAATCTCCCTGCAGACCACTGACATCACAGGATCACAGGAACTTTAAAAAACTTGATATTTTAGTGTAATTCCTTATAAATCAGGTATTTGGTGGCTGTTAGAGCTCAACGCACTGAACATTAAGTAAATATCTTCACCAATTTGATGACACATAGCTGCAAAAAAAATAAAACATGATCAAATACAAGAATGTGTTTTAATGGCACCACATGAGAAAAGAAACTTTTTACAAGGGACACAAAATAGGGATGCACATTGCTAGGACACGCTTGCATGGATGTATCAAGAAAATTGGAGACAGCGTTGGAGACAGGGCCCCATTCATTCATATGAGGAAGTGAATGAAGCCAACTTCTGTATATATAATTACCCAGTTCTTCATTGAATCTTCCACAATGTGGGGCCCACAGAGCAGGTTAGACTTTCACTTTCTGAGCAACTACTTCCTGTTAGGTGCTCCACTGACTTGAACAGGAATAAAGTAATTTTTTGTCATGCAGCTCTTCCAAAAGTTATTGAACCAGATGGTTCAAACTCTGAAAGTGAAATGAGCCATTTTGAAGGGGTTATGAGGTTAAAAAATATATCTACAGATGTGTCTTTCTCAATGTAAGTCTATTATATGGAAAAACGTCTTCTTGGGCTCAATGGTGTCACATGACATACCCAGAAGTTGTAATTCCACCATTTGGCCATTATGGCAAACTGGCTTCAAAGCCAAACGCTCTTTCTGGGATCTTGGATGCTTGTTGTCATATCACACGTTTTTATTTGGTTTATTTTAACATTGTGATTGCATGATTTAGATAAAGGTATTTGCTGTTAACCTACCTTTAGCCTTTTGCTTATTATGAGTCACTAATTTAAAAAAATCTGACATACAACACACACACAATAATAATTTACAAGCTAACGTTATATTAGCTGGCTATGATTACTTCAGAGTTAATCGAGGTTAACTTCAGAATTGTCACCAAGTTACGTTCAATGATGAAAATAAGAAAAGGAAGAAGCAAAGGCTAATGCTAGGCTAAAGATTGCTGAGCGCATCACTTTTTAGTGTCCCCTGGAAACAGTGTGGTGCCACTTATAGCAGATTTCAGAATTTGGTTGTATGAACTCTGTTTGCTGCTCTGTGTTGCCGAATTGGCCTAACTTGTTATATAGGAGGATGCCGTTCTGAACTGAATCTGTAGTTTTTAATTTTTTTTATTTTTATTATCCAACCAAAATTCTGGCAATGAGCATGAAAACACCATTTACACTAAGAAAAGAAAATAGTAAGTTTAAACTTAACCTAATAAATACAAATTCTGACTCACAATTTAGTAAAAACATGATTTTAATTGTCACCATGCATAATTTTACAATCCAGAGTTTTTGAGAAAAGGTTATAAGAAAAGGTACATTAATACTGTGCGCACCACAAATAAACTTTCATCCTCCTCAATGGTTCTGAAGTGAGCTATCTTAAAACTCAAACTCTCTACAAGCCGAGACACCACTCGAGGTAAGTGTGAACTGACCCTACTACACTGTTAATTTTCCTCATCAATCACAAATATTGCTATTGAACCTATTTAAGAGATGCTCTCTGCTTTGCTCTACAGACACCAGACAGATCACCAGTCGCATCATTTAGCTCTGTTAGATTTCAAAAACAAACACGGATGGCCGCTGTTCACTTTATTCTAATTGAAGTGTGGCACTGCCTCATCCATTCACACAAGAGCTTCAGTCAAATAGTCAAAGCTGGCAAACTCCCAACATTGCAGTGAGGCAATTAGCAGTCCTGCAGTGTTTGTTATTCATGGTTTGATGTAAAAATGTGTTTATTAAGATGGGCTGCAGGCCCTGGTGTGCAATAGACCTGCTTGTAATTAGATTCCAATTATTTGTCTGTTTCTGATATTGTAAACTGGCACTTACCACATCAGTTAAATTGACACACTGCACTGCTTGGTTTACTCGGTAATTAAAATGTGTTCTGTTAATTAGATGATGACCACTTTATTCCAGGGCTCTTGTGTTTGGGCTCCTCGGCGGCTCGCTGTTTGGATCATGAGTTGCCAGACGCTTCCCTAATCAGCCCTTGTTTTGTTTCAATTACCACCTGCTGTTCAAAAGGCATGCCTCGCTGCCCCCACCCTACACACACACACACACACACACACACACACACACACACCACACACACATACACATCCTTACACAACAATAACACGCGGCCTGCTTTACTAGCAGCTCCAGCTCCAACACAACAATCAGTAATTCACAGCTGGGCCTGCTTTCTTCTTTATTAGAAGGCACAGCTAGGTTTCTAAGAGAGTCCATGCAATTAAAAAGGGAACTAAAGGAAGATGAAAGTATAAAGGTACTCATCACATCAGTTAGCGGGCCTCGTGTGAGTAGCCAATGGTAATTATGCTCATTGAGTAAACAGCTGAGATGCTCAGATGTCTCCTTCTCTTGGTAACAGAGGGTTAAGGGTGGGGGAGCTGTTGGATCCACTCATGAGTTCACTAACTGAAGATGACTAACAATATCATGCAGGTGCTGGGATGGGAAATTAATATGGGTGTACTGTTGGTCAAAGATTGCTCGTGTTGTTATAGCAACCCAAATCTACAAATTTCATCTCTTGTTCTCTGATATCAGTTTAAATGTGGCTGTTGGGACCACTTTGATGAAGTGTTATGTTTTACGTCTTTTTAAACGTATCATGCAGCTTTCATCAGCAGATAGAGTCAGCTTCGTCACAATTAGGACTTATAGTCTGTATTGAGGCTAAGTCAAGACTGATATCACACTAAATACAGACAATGTGTACACTATAAATACAAGAAACAATGAAAAGTCTGGTGATACACTATATTCGAAAAAGACCCCAAGTCAAACTGAATTGACAGGAGGTTGTGTGTGTGTGTGTGTGTGTGTGTATCAGAGCCTCATATATTTTCTTCCTCTCTGTCATGAAGCTCCATTGTTCAAAACCTGCTCTCTCCCCTCTCTGTCCTAAGCCCCTCCCACTAGATGAGCACAGTCATATACACGCACTTCATACAGTGACCTGTATGAGCATTCGTCATTCACTTCAATCATCCTGATCATGATTGTGCTCCCGATTTATAGCTGCAATTCTCTGAGAATTACCGACCTGTTTTCTTTGCAAACCTGTGGCCTGTGAAGGCCTTTGAAATAAAAAGTGTGATTCAAGGCTCGAGCTAGCTAAATAAATGTAAAAAATTAGCCTGTGGTTACACTTAGCAGAAGGCTAAACTATAAGCAACATTTTCTCTCCATCTCTGAGATGTTTCACATATACTGACAAATGAAGCAACGTGCAGGCAAATCTGGGTTTGTAGACAAGCCATAGAGAACGCCCTCTAGTGATACTCACTCTTGAACGATTTGTTCTAAGGAACAAATGACTTGTTCGTGAAAAGTTTCATTTCGTTTCTGGACTCCCCTCCTGTGTCATGAGTCTCTCTCTCCAGACCGTACTTGCTAGTTAGTGTTCACGGAGTTGCTCAAGTCTAGTACAGTGAACTGGAGCCCTGTGAGAGTAGCCTGTTTTGATAACGGACACTTTTATTTTGAAAGGACGAAAAGAGACTTCCTGTCGATCGGAAAACTAAATCAAGTGAGATTTCCAAGGTGTTCATTGTTTTATGTTTTGTTTCCTGTGTGAAATCAAAAGTCAAAGATGACTTATTTACACTGACTACTTCACATATGTAACAAACATATTTTTTTCGTCAACCATGATTTTTTTCTAAAACAAACCAAGTGGTTTGGTTTAAATCCACAACATTAACCATGTGTTCCACGTGTTTAAGACAGAAAGTGTAATATCGCATCATAGTTTAATGCACAGGACCACCTACGGCTTTGAAAAGTGACGCCAGGGGGTCCTGACAAGTGTCCATATGGGACGTTGGGACTGAGAACAAGTTTTGCCAACTTTATCCTGTAAGGAGAGATGAAGATGAGGGATTTTGTGCCCTCCATCATCCAGATAGTGTACATACTATCTGACACTGCATTGCAAATTTCCATTAAACGTAATTGGTTTGTGGAGAAAAAAGGAACCTCAGATCGATAATATCACCCATTTTTTATATTTTAAGGTGAAAATCGAATCAGCAAGATTTGAGACTTGGGCTGCAGCCATGTTACCATCAGTATATAATATACTGCATCTTCACTGCTAACCCGACCATGTGGAGCAGGTGTGGAGAGCAGAGCCTCAGGATGATCCTGGTCCGCTGTAAACAAAGTGACTCCCATGGTGAAACGCACTCACTGTCTGACCTGCACTCATATGCCTGTATTACTGTAAGAAATGTTTGGTTTGAATAATTGAAGAGATGCAAAACAACATGAATAATTACGTCTGGCTCTCGCACTTTGTGTCATAGTGAATTAACAGAGAAGTGGCTGCTGCTGGGACCATTTCTAAAAGAGATGATAGATGTCTGATGAGGTGAGGAGAAGAGCTTGGTAGCAAAACAAGGTGCTGATTATTTGCCTTTCACACAGCCTAGCTGGAGCTAATGTTTCAAGACTGAAAATGTTTTTATGTTGAACAACACACTTCTGCTGATCGCAGTACAATATGATCAAAGGAATTGTTTGACATTTTGGAGAAATATGCTTATTTGATTTATTTCTTACAGTTAGATGAGTACATTAACACCACTGTTACACAGTGTCTGTGTGCTGAATGTGAAGCTATACCCAGCAGGTAAGCTTAGCTTAGCATTAAACAGGGGGAAAGGTCTAGTTTGGTTCTATCCAAGGGAACAAACTCTGAGATCTGATTGGCATCTGCTGGTAAGTGGATTTTGCCTGTATTTGCCAGGCCAGCTGTCCCCCCGTTCTCAGTTTTTGTGCTAAGCACAGTTAACCGGCTGCTAGCTGTAGCTTCACCAATCTCATGTCTTATCTCTTAAAAGAGACTCCCGTTTGTACAAGGTAACCTAAATAGTATAAGTCCATGTAGAGATACGGTCAGGTTGGATGGATGGTTCAAACAAACACAGGACTTTCACCCATCAGACAACTGTTCATGTCCCATTAGAAACTAAAGGTAGTATTGAGTTATTTTAACTTAAAGTGTGTGGTGTAGTAACATTATTGCCAAAACCTGCATTAAATCTGCATTCTGTCTAAAGGCCAGCAGGGGGAGACTCCACTGGTTGCAAAAAGAAATCAGTTTGTATATTAATCAATGAGAAAATGACCCTACTTCTCACTTGATTTATTACCTCAGTAAAGAGTCTTGTAATATGTTTATTGTCTCCGGCGCTAGTTTCAAGTCTTGTTCACAGAATATGTTCATTGGATAAATTATGGTCCTATTTAGAATAAATTTAGATGATAAAGCAGGTTATGCTTTATCCTCATCAGGTGTGGCTACCTTATGACTAACTGGCAATTGCTGATGCTAAACAAGCCCGGTAGTTAGCACTAGCATTAGCTGATAACGTAGCTTCATTCTGGCTCCTGATCTGTTCTACACATGCGCTGGTCGCAAAAAAATATTTGGCGTTGGCTATAAACCAAGATGGCGATGGTTTCAAAACAGGAGACCACAAATTAATGGGCAAGTCACGGTGACTCCACTATTTTTATAAACTCTATCGGGACAGGGTTGATATTTTTTCAGAATGTCACTCTCTTACACTATTTCTTGACACAACACCAAAGGCTTGTCACAAACTGTGAAAGCACATAAACTATATATTTAATACATGTAGTGGTCACACATTATCTAAAGCTACATAATCCATATTTTCTTCAGTAAAATTACACCAGCTTTCATTTTATTTTTGATTTAGGAGCATTACTCATGTGGAAATTTAAATTGTAGTTGTGTGGTTCTCTGACAGATTGAGTTAAAAGGAAGTGCATCATTGTAAACTGTAGATAGTCTTTATTGCCAACAGTCTGAATTTCTATTCTCTGCTGCTCTGATTCCTATATGGGCTTTCTCTCCTTCCCCTGTGAATGCTTTCCCCCTCCGCTCTTTGAAAAAAAGCTATCATTTAAACATGTCATGGGTAGTGTTTACCTGCAGTGAACCTTGATTGAGGAAGCCTGTGACTTTACACTGATGCCCTCCTAATCTGTATGACTGGCATGCTAATTTCTCTGACGCTGCCATTCAAAACACAAACATGAAATGTTGGTTTTAGAACCGGGAGACCTGGTAGAGTGAATTTCAAGTGCTTATTCAAATATTTCATTAAAATGTAAATTTTTACAACGCCGTACGTCTAGCTGTGCACAAGGCATGACTTAAGAAGTTATGAAGTTATAACAGCATTTCTCTCTCTGATGCCAATTAACTGGTGGGGGGACTATAATGTCCTTACCTTGTTTTATCGCTGCATAACAGCGTGCCAACAAATGCATCACATGCAACAGGAGTTTCAGGTATTGACAGCTAAGATTGGTGGACTGGAAGAGAAAAAAAAGAGAAAGTCAAACATGAAGCCTCCTGGAGAGTGGTGGCTAATCAATTCTCTTATCTTCTCAAAGTGCAAATGAAGTGATTAAAATTAAGGTTATGCAAAAGAAAGGAGGGAAGAGGATTGTAAATGAGTCGCAGCCACACAGCAGCTTTATCTCAGACATTTCTCAGGACTAAAAAACAACCTGCTAAAGATTCACTTCACTCAAGACAATATGGAGGCAGAGAAGGGACGTAACAATTGGAATTTATTTTTTTATACCTTTCCAAAAGATCAAGTTTAATAACATAAAACTCTTTTTTTCAGGTTAACAAATTCAGATGGATCATAGGGGTGTTGCAATGTACTAGTATTAATGATAATTGTATTAATTATAGTTTGAAATATTGACATGCTAACAATACACATGGGATAATATCATGTAATTAATCACTTATGTTTGTTCTTTTTGTTCGCTTTTGTACAGTCATATTTTACACACAATAAACAAAATTAAAGATTTGACTTGAATGATAGCATGATTATAATTAATTTCTTCAAAATGTCTGTTGAACTTGCAATAATATTGTGTATTCTTTTGGCCACCATAATTGTGGAGTCCAAATTTGACCAGTTCAATTTCAATTTCAATTTTTTTTAATTTGACATCAATAATTTGATGTGAACATTTTTTATTTAAGTCACAACTGATTCATGCATTTCTTATGAAAATGTATGGGACCAATTCATCCGTATGTTATGTTATGTTATTATGTGCATTACTGTGAAGCACACCTCAACTCCTCAGCATCACTGCTCAACTACATTATTTATATTATTATATTTAATTAATACATGTGTAAGTGCAACATCGTTAACTATGTAAGATTGACATAAGTAACTCCGTAGCTAAGTAGCTTATTTCAGAGAGAGTAATTTAACTATTAGCCATTATTCATGGTCAAATGGCATCTTGGATGATTATTACTATATTATCTTGAGATGTTTTGGAAATATATTTATAAATATATATAATTATTATTATCAAATTTAAAAAATAACTTGTTATGTGTGTGTAGTGATCTGTAACCATGACTTTACAGCAGTGAACAAAAACAGAAATGATTCAAGAGGTGCTGGATTATTTGCACAATATTATAACATGCATATTATTAACATCAAAAAGAGACGCCAAATGTTTGCTTATGTTCATATTTGTGAGGCGTTTTGCGTGACATCTTCAGCTTAAAACATGCAGCAGTTTGAAAGAACAACATTTGATAAAGTCATGATACACATGAAATCCCCTGCGAGGCTTTTTCCCCTGTCAATCAGTTATTCATCATCTTTTGAAGTGTGTGCTCACCAAAAGATGTATCAATGAATAAACAGAGGCGTGTTGACTTTTAGGGTGTCTATCTGCCTTATTATTTGCAGTTTCCCCGCCTTGATCAGACACCGAAACTTCAGCGACAAGAACCTGGGGCTTCCTAACGCTTCGAGCTTCTTCACTCTCCCCTTTTATTTCTTTATTTATTCTCTCATTTTTAACTTGCAGGGGGAAGAAGACAAAATGGTTGCAGGTGGTGATGAAAATAAGAGCCATCCATCATTATTTATTAGGCATGAAAAAGATACACAATAATGTAATTTAATCTCTCAGCAGACAATTATTTCCACATATTGATAACGCAATGCGAAAAGTGCCATGAATCCTAATATGATGTTTGCTTTTATTGGTGTATGATACAACCATAACAAATAATGTAATTGTATCAGGGAGAAAATGTGATTATTTGCACATGCTAACATTATAATATCAATCTGCTGCAGACAATGGTATCATATTATTTTGCTGTGCTTAACTAGTTACAATTTGCATTAACTTATTATGTCTGGCTGGCAATGGAGACGGCTCTCTCCCTCTGGTCTGTGCTTTTCTTAGCTTCTCATTACAGCTCTGTGAAATTTAGGAAAAGTCCGACAGCCTGCATGACTTGAAGAAACTTTTGCAATATGATTTTCTTCTCTGCCAGTGTGCCTTTATCTATTCATTTGCAGCTACAATCCAAGCGTAGATGACTATCCAGTGCTCATCCAGGCCTCACTGTGAGGTTAAAGAAGCACGACACAATAGACACAATTTCTATGCAAATGATAGTGCCGGAAACAAAAACACCTTTTCCATTAAAAAGTAAAATGCTTTAAATATTTGCATATAGGTGCACTGATTTGGTTATTCACAATTTCAAGATGATTAACATTAATGAAGGAGCGGCTTGATGCACTGACTGTCAGGCCACATCAGGCCACCTCTGTAACCTCGTCTGTGTTTTGCATGGCGAAGCATTCACGCCAAAGTGAACTAATGACCAAGTCGGCCCGTGTAAAATTAGACCCGTGCATCTACACAAGTGTCTCCCTGACATTATGAGAATGTTTTATTGATGACTCATTATTAGTAGTCCAGCAGTGAGGTGAGTTTGATCCACCCAGAAGATGTAAAGTGTAATAATAATAATGCCTGCTTAATTATTAATATCCAAAACCTAATCCATCTCTGCAGAGAATATGTACATATTTTAGTGTCTCATTTGAATTTTTGCAACAAACACACACCTTTAAAAACCATTAGACGGCCGTGGTAATGACAGGTTTAAATGGGCTGATTTTTAAGAATTAATGTGTTATTGCCACTGTATGGCCTGAGCTGAAAGACAGAGGTCTTCCTGTTTATTCTGTTTGATTCAGAAAGCGTGCAGCGTCCCACCGCATGTCCCCGTAGAGAGGCGAGCCGAGCACACACTGTGAGAAGGCGTCATTCTGCACCGGAGGCTAGAGGAGTGTTTGCAAGTCATTAGTGGTTTGTAAATGATATTTGTTCCCATGTGACATATCATTTGAAATGGTTTTCTAATAATAACACCCACTGATAATAAAATAAGAGGGCCCTCATGTTGTGATTATGCTTTTCATAAATTTGGTTTTGGTTGAAAAAAAAAACTAGGGAGACATTTCAATATGAATAAATGCTCAATATGTTGATATGAATTTTAATATCAGATGGTGAACACTGATATTCCAAACGATAGCTCTCCTTTAAGCTCAGTTTGACCAGTGAGGGCAGATCACCAGCGGTGGAACATTTACTCAGATCTTCTACTTAAGTAAAAGTAGCAACCATAGTGTAGAAATACTCTGGATGTAAAAGTCTGGCATTCTAAATTGAATTGAGTAAAAGTACAAAAGTATTAGCAACAAGATGTACTTAAAGTACCAAAAATTCATGCAGAATGGTTAATTTCAGAGTCATTTATATGATATTATTATAGGGCTGGGCAATATGAAAATGAAAATCAAATATATATATATATATATCAAATATCAAATGGTTTATCTAAATACCTCAATAATATTGTAAAGGCTGACTATTGGTGATTTCACAATATATTCACACAGTTAGGTTTTTGATAAACACTCATCAGTAATGTGGCTTTAATGAATAAGTGGATAAAGATAAATAATAGAACAGTCTGGTAGGTTCAGAAAATAACCTCACATTACTATAATGAAGGCTTTAAATATATGAAATCTAATTACATTTCACAATATCAATACAATATTGATATATTGCCCAGATCTATAGGTGATCGGATTATAATTAGTGATGCATTCAAATGGACATTACTTTATATATATGCTTTATATACTGCTGGTAGATAAGTCTTATTCAATGTTGGTTTAAAGTGTGTAAAAATTCTATGTCTAGTCTTCCTCCCTCACTAAGAAATTCTGGATCTCTGATTCTGGATCCTCAGTCTGGCACACCACCGCTGCTCTCATGCTAGGTTGACCTGTGGAAGAGTAGTGCGAGATGACCAGAGAGCTCCACAGTGTTGGCGTATGGTCAATTTTCCCTGTTAGAGGAAATGATGGTGAGCCTCCAGACTCAGATGACAAGTCTGTTTTGCACCAAAAAAATTGTTGACTAGCAGACATATCAGAATTGTAAGAGTAAATACCATTTTTATGTTGTTTGTTAGCTTGTAAATGACAGTGCCTGCATTTGTGATTGTGGAAAATACAATAATATGTACTACGATGTTGCAGTGTCTATTCACTCTGTAATGGCAAGTCTACTCTTTACTGGAGGTTTTTATGTTATCTTTACAGGTTTTATCTAATCTAGCTTGAAGTAGTTTGAATCTCCCATTTTGATAGATACATGTGAAAACACCATTCTAGTGACCACATTTTCGGTCAAAGTTAAGGACTTTTGGGGACTGAAAGAAAACAGATTTTTTCATTTTGTATTATTAATCTGTTTCTGTAACGTTATCAAATCAATGTAACTAGATAAAAAGTACATTGTGGTGAAGCACAAATTTGCAGAAAATAGAAATATACCTCACAATTGTACTTAAGTGCAATACTGTAATAAAGTTACCTAGTTACATTGCAGCACTGTGTCTCACACTGAGCAGTATAAAACTTCGGTTGTAACCAGACTCGTCTTTGTTGTAAAGAAAAAGCATCTCTCCTCTTTGCTCTGTATTCTACAAGCAGAAAGCTTGAACTGTCACCTCCTTCCTTAATGACTCCTGACAAATACGCTATCTTCCTGCCGCGCGTTTCCTGTTCGCCACAGCACAGAGCCGAGACAACTTGGCACAGGACGTACTGTGTCTGGTGAATAGGGAGCCATACTGCTGCTCTAACACCATTTGCCTTGTATTTTATGAAATGAACCAGCGGCTCGGAGATCAATAGGCCCCCGTGGTGAATGCGAACAACGCTGCTGGGTCCTTATCAGGAGCCCGCTGCCAATCTGTGGCAAGCGAAGCCTGCACCTTCCCTGGATACACCATTGGTCTTTGAAATTAAAGTTGACGCCTGTAATCCAGGGAAATGGTCCCTCTACTCTCGCTTAACACCGGTTTAGTTTCACCCCAGCTGATGATAAAGCATGACAGAAATACAGAGCACTATCTTCTTGCCGGGGTTGATAGGTTCTGCCAGCTTATCAGGAAACAGGCAGCTAACCTTCTCGTGCCTGGCCCGTGGACAAAACTGAGGAGTCAATTTACAAAAGAAGGCATGCCGGGTGGCTTGTAAATAAAACCATTCTTTCTTTACAGAAGACAAAAAAAAAGCAAAAAAAGAAAATAACCAATTTTAGAATCCACCCCAAAAAAAGTGAATGTATAACACAGGAGGCTAAGCGCTAGTGATAGAGTGTATTCATGTAAATCCGCCCAAGCACAGCTGCAGGAAATTGACAGGGATCTACTGGAGCGCTTTGCCTGTAAAGGGTGGGATTTACATGCCTAACTAGGGCTTAACCACCCTCCCCCGAGTTTACCTGTTACTCTCTGGCCTCTGAGCACGCGTCTGGATGGGGCTGAGGTTGCACTGCTTATTCTTAATGCCTTTTCATCCCCCCTCATATCTGTCAGTCTCAGAAATGAACTCATAGGCTCCACCGGGGCTACTCTGTATCGCAAAAATTGCTTTGGCGTAACAGCACATCATGAGTTTTGTTTGTTTCCTGCTCAGGAGGCGCTGAAACTTTCCACAGCATCAGCCCACCCCATCAGATGAGCTCAAGTTAAAGCGCATGTGTACGGCAGGATGTGACCGCCGCTGAATGAGGCCGTGAGGTGTGAGTGCTGCTGCAGGAATGCTTTATGGGTAATTGAGATCACATTAATGCATGTGTTCCTCCTGAGGAGAAAGTGCAAGTCTTTTCCTTTTGGACAGGATGTGGCTTTGGGGCAGTTGGGGATGGTGGGCGTCGCTCCTGGGCTCCACAGCCCTCAGCTGAATCTTAGCCCCTGCAGGCTGATTCTGTAGACCGCTCATGGCGGTTTAGACTAAGCAGAAAAACTGTTTGCCTTTTTTGTCTCTCTTTTATAAGAAAATTTGTACACGTAGAGCACGCAGTGGGGAGCTTATGCCAAAAAGTCCCAACAAAAACACTGAAATGTTTCCTCATTTGTTTTTCCCCTCTGAACTACTGTAAGATCCCTCCACATGATTAAACAACACACAAATAGCTAGCACCAATTCTATTAATGCTGTCGTCCTATCACACAGGAACCAAGTGCTGATGCAATGTGTTCCTTTTGTATTTTTTTCCCCCCTCTAAACAATGATTTTCAGAACTCGAGCCGCCGCCAATAAAATTAATGGGAGACTTGCTGAGTCCATACAGGAAGTGGGCTTTTTAAATAAACACATTGTTTCCAAACTAATCCACACCCCTATTGTTTACAGACGGGGAACTGGGCTGGGTGCAGACCGGGCCGGTCCACCCCGATTAATCCCTCCTCCCCCTCCTGTCAAGGCTACTCCATTTCTAAACAAGAGGAAAAAGATAAAACTGTCAAGCAGGACTGCACTTTGATGTTATTTCTGAATTCTTTTAAGTTCTTGTTCTTTAAATTAAAGCAACTACAATGAGTTTTAACTGGTTATGGAACACTTTTAATTGAATACCTATTTCTCTATATGACCTACATAACAAACAAGACCATCAGCGAGGAGACCTTCTATTTCTTTATAGTTATTCTTAATGCCTGTCACCGGGTCAGTGAAATAATACAAGATGATTTACAGCATGGGGACCGGAAGAGTCTATGTTTACATTTTCCCAGGCAAAGTTTAGAACATAGTATTTTAGCAAGTTCAAAAGAAGCAGGAGGAGATTTTTCTTTGGAGAAATGTATTGTTGATGTTATAGCTGATACTTGAAGGATTAGCAATTAGAAAAAGAAAAGAACAAAGAACAACAAAAAACAGGTGAAAGAGACAGTGATAGAGCGTGGGCAAAAACATGAGTCAACCTTGGTCACTCATTCAACGGATGAAGAAAATTGTAGCATTTCATTGATGGAATAATTTGCGAGGCGTGATTATTAATTGCACATAGCTGCAAATAGATACACTATATGCTTTCTAATAGTATTACCAATAACTTGTGTCTTTCTTTCACTTGATTCCAAAACTAATGCACATGCAGCCATTAGTGCAGCTCAAGATATTTACAATACAATTGTCCACAGGGGTTGCCAAAATCAAAGTTTTATACAGTTGCTTTAAATGTAATTTGTGATATTTCAAGAGTATAAAAAAAAAAAAAATTAATCCACTATCCTTAAGTGACCGGTGGCTGGCGCCACTGACACGGGGTGAACATGCAAACTCCACCATAGAGCTGTGAGCCAGAGTCAAACTGGCGACCCTCTTGATGTGAGGCAAAAGTGCTAACCACTACAAGAAGAATAGAAGTATAAGACCACTCTTAACATATTTATGGAAACAATCTTGAGTCTCAACTTCTGCTGCTGCATAGAAAAAGTCAAATTATATGGCCTTTTTTTCACTGTCAAGTCCACATAGTCCACATTAGCGATGTGGGCTGTCTGTCACTTTACAACATTCAACCTATCAGGCTGAACATCATGCCCTTGTATTCTAGTAAGAAATAGGAAGTTAATTAGCCTAGCTTAAAACCATTAGCATTGATTCCCACAAACAACCTTTTATCGTACATGTCATTTAAACATCCCTGACACTAGTAGCTCCTGCACAGTCAGTGTTGTGTTTGTCCCACATTATAAAAAGGAGAGGGGCTGGCTAGCGTAAGATGTCTAAACTTCATGGGTCAGGGCAATAGCAAATGACCAGACCATCAGAACTTACAGCAACCAGCTAATAACAAACAACTGTCTGTGTAGCCATTGGAACTTACAGTAAGTGATTGGCAATGACAACAATTTTTTTCTGCTTATCCACAAATCCTGCACCAATCAAATTACAGCTTAGCCTGCTATGATCTAGGCTACACCTTATGTGGTTTTCGTTCAAGGGCGTTTAAAACACTATATTAAATACACAACGGCATTAGATCAACATTTAAAAAACAACATCCTAATCTAGACCATAGACTGTTTATACAGATGGACGACATGTCTCCACTTCCTCCCACTGTACAAACATGAAGCTGGATTAAGGCGCTGCCATCTTGCACTAGTGACATCATTTGGAGCCAGAGTCTAGCCAGTAAACTGCTGATTAGGCAGGAGAGCCGCAGTATTGAAGTTCCGCCTATACACCAACTGGCAGATCTATCAATGATCAATAATGATGTTACACCCTCTTTTGAAAAGTGTCAAAAAGCCAAATTGAATACTTGACAATAATACTTGAACATACATCAGCTTTATTGGAACTACCTAAAATGGCAGAATCATGTTTTTGGTTTGGGCCATGTCCACTCTGCTGACATGGATTTATGACCATGGGCTATTTAGATGGTTTGGGTTCACTTTTAGGGAGATGTTATGCCGATCATCTTTATATACAGCCTGTGATCTATACATACGAAGGGAACCACACAGCATGCTGTTGATTGAGCGATGACTTTGTGTCATTTTCATTATTATTATTATTATTATTATTATTAAAAATGTCCATTAGTTTAATTTTAGCTTGCATTACACAACAATGTTATACCGACAAACACAGAGGAGCTTTTTTTTTTTTTTTAAGATTATTTTTTGGGATTTTTATGCTTAGTTAGATAGTGACAGATAGAAAGGGGCAGATAGTGACAGAGGGGAAGACATGAGGCAAAGGGACCTCAGGCCGGATTCGGACGCCCAACACAGAGGATCTAGGCTATATATATTGATTTTTTAACTCTTTTTTTAACTTTAAATGTCCTAGATCAGAAAACATCCCGTGATTAGAACACCGAGTTTTAAATCATCAACTATTGTCAATATTAACTTCATAGAACATCTTCTATTAACATGCAGGGGCCCTTATGTAATGAATATACTTTGCATGATCAAATTATCATCCCTGAATTTAAAATATCTGTGAATATCCAGAACCACTCTGTCAACCACTCTCACTTATCGCCTGCATCGATTTTTGTTTCAAATACTACCAGTCACTTATACTTCCATTTACATAATGTCCAATGAGAAAAATTTGTCGGACAGATTGTAATTCATATCTCCACTCTGCGCGCTCGCTGGCCCCTAATACTTCAGTTAGCTACCTCACATTTACATTTCAATCAGTGATTATAGCCTCTCCTCCTCTCACCCTGCTGAAAGTAAATACAGGACTCCACTATCTCGGACTAAAATGCATTTGGAGGGACCAGGGGGATAGGCATGAATATTCTGTCTGGTACATATTTACCATGTGCTGCTAAGTGTCACATGCTGCAAGTGCATCCTTTAATAGCTCCCTGCTCTGTATACAGCACAGCGTGGCACTAACACTGCCAGAAGCCTCAGACGTGCTAAAAATGTCTCATTTTGGCTTAAAGTTTCACCAAATGGCATGTGACATGTTCTCTGAGGCGGCTGTTGAGCGTCCGGCACACTCACTCTATCTATACTGATGATTTTGTTTTGTTTGTGCAGACCTACTTCCTCACTCTCTGTGGTGTTTCTCTAGAATATTAGTGGGCAGAAAATGAAACTCCGACACACGGGCTGCTTCCTGCAAGTTTTCACACAGCTGCGGAGATTAAACACATCATCATGGAAAAGGTCAAGGAAGTGGAAAATTTGTCTATTGTTAGTTTACTGTTGACCGCAACTGTGAAATGAAACGTTTGACATGTTTGTTTCTTGGTGTTTTTTGCATTGATGGCTCGGAGCATAATGAAGGAACAAAATGCCGTGTGTTTTATGAAGCTGACACCCACACAGGCAGCTGCTGATGACAAATGTTGGGCTCCCTGTATAGTCGCAGCGAAGCCTCGCACATAAAGCAGGTTATATCTTCACCGTGCTGGAAGCCACCGTAGGAAAGTCTGCTGCGTTTGGAAAAGCTCACTTCCATGTCCTCTACCACTGGACGCCCGCTGTCTGTTGATTTCTCTGTCAGTGGTAACCCAATATCCAACTTCATAGGGAAAAGTCTGTCAGTTGATGAGTCATGGTAAAGCTTACACTCATTACTTTTTAATTGCTCTTTGAGTGGAATTTTCTTTGTGTCGGGCCTGGCACAGTAAGGTGAGCCGGGAACTGTTGAGCTCACAGGGGAATTGTTTGCATGTTTTCTTGTTTGCTTGTTTTGGACTGACTTTGCAACCCATCTATCATGCAGCACGGAGGAAAAAGAGAAAAAAAAGGACAAATCATAATAATCACACTTTGCCACAAACTGCTCTCCCCGGCCTTCTGTTTTCCAAGTCTGGTTACACACATGTTGGCTCCGCAGAATATTCAATAGACATTTATAGGAAATAAATTAAGAGATGAATGCAAACCATATGGCATTCGGAGGTTTATTTGTAAAGCCCCTGCATCAAAGCTTTTTCCAGATCACACCATATTAGCTATGTTTTTCCAGTCCAGCAAAATCAGGAAGGTAACCACAGACTTTCCTGATGGGAAACACATGAGCGGCGGTCCACCGAGACAAGGAGCCTCATACATGGACGAGGCATCGTCAGGGAGCATCAGTGAAAACAATTATTCCCTGCATGTCTGGATGTCATATGTCACCCTGGGTTGACTTTAATAGGAGGGGAGCGCGATGGAGCTGCGTCAGTGCTGCTCGGAGAAACCTAGCTAGCCTCAGAGTGAACCCCCCGCTACACTTCTTTGCATGTGAGGCGGCCTGGATGCCTGCGTGGGGTGTGGGGCTTGAGGACAGACCGGGAAGGGAGCCAAGAGGAAACGGCAGTGCCCAGGGTATACACTTCCATCCCTGCATGAACACAGAACCCTTCCCTCTCCTTCCCCCCCTCTTCCCCTTCCCTCCCAAGCATTTCATATAGGCTAGACAAGTTTACGGTTTCGTGCATTTGAGTGTGACAGCCCTCCTGCATGTGACGGGCCCAACAGCAGCGGTCTGCCGACACTCGGGGTGGTTTCTCCTTCTTCGCTGTTGATCTTGGGCTCGCGCTGCACACATGCAGAGGGCCTGCCAATGTCAAACGTGGAGCGCTACACCACTGAGAGTCCACAACTTTAACCAGGAAGGTATTATTTTTGCTGCAGCTTGGGTTGTGGCTGCTTCTATTGAGCTTCAAAGTCTAGAACATGCACACAGTGCAGGCTGTGGAAGTGTTAGTTCTTATCCCATTTCACAATGTAGACAACATAGTATGGGGTCATCTTTTTTTTCTTAGATAGATAGACATAAACACATAAAATAGTAATAATAAATATAAATGCTCTATATGCTCAGAGTGATCAGAGCCTGCTGTGCGCCATCGGGCAGTTTACCTCAGGACTGACAGAGAAGCACTTCCAGGAAAAGAAAAGCCAGGGATTCCTGCTGAGGGAAAATGCATCAAAGCGCCTGACTTAAGGCTATAATTAGCCGATGTGGTGTTTGAAATGTGGAAGAATGAAGTCTTTGGAGAAAGTGAATTGTTTATTTATTTACGTTTGTTGTTTTAATTTTCCCTCTAAATGAGCACATTTTTCACAAGGCTTGAGTTCGCTCTGGCGTACTTAATCTGCTATTTGTCAGTGCTATTGTGTGCTGTGGAATTTCATGAAACAAGCACTAAAGGTGCCATGTTACAATAAGTGCTTTTTTTATGTTTATAAAGCTCTGGATGTCACATGACTTGTTTTGTGTACACTGCCATGTTAGCGTTAACATCCATTTTAAGGTGTCTGTGTGCATTTTAATTCCAAAGACATTAAACACTATTTTGCATAGTTGATAGATTAATTATTACTTACCCTTACAATAGCTCGATAGAGTAATTTTTATGAGTGTTGAAACAGCTGGAATGGGAGAACTAACACTCATACGATAAAATCATCTAATCGATGAGTTGATTTAATTGACATATCTGTAAAAGTTCTCTACAAAGAATCATGCAAAAGCACCAAATTAACTCTTACGTGCTCATGACTTTCTTTGAAAAACATTATTCAGCATGAAAAAAGCATGAAAAATAACTAATTACCTCAAGAAATCTTAGTCCACTAAGACCAAAACGACCGATTAGTCGACTAGTCAACTAAGAGGGGGGCAGACCTACATGACAGACCTGTAGTATTCAGACATCTATAATTAACATTGTGAACCTTCCCTCATCCTCCTCTGGAGATCTTTGAAAGCCCACAAAAACTTGGAGGGGTATAAATGGACTAAATCTGAATTCCTGATGAATATTTAGCTTCAGAATTAGCTAACATTACCAGATGAAAATTTCTTTATCTTCACTGGAGGGGTACGTGTAGCTTAAGTGAACAATAGCATAAGCAAAGGGCAATGTAGGTAACTTGTTACTATGTAGCATTAGCTATCTTTAGTCTAACATTAACATTTTCTTTGATTTACCAAGAGTTAACTACATTATCACTGAAGAAATTTAAAAAGGTACCACCTGATACAAGAAATTATACCTTTATGATTGAATTATCATACAGGTGCCATGGAGTTTTTATTACAGGTAAATCATTCTTGAATGACCCTCAGTTCTTATGGTATCCGATAAAATGTTCAGTCTTTTACCTTTACCCATTTAGCACACAATGGCTATCCACCATGGAGAGACAGATTGCTCGTGGCCATTTCTACAGCAAAACTCTTGCTTTCCTGCCAATAGGTCTTTGTTTTGATCTCAACTGTTGAACATGGGATTGCCTTACATCAGCTACTGGAGATCTTTGGAAAATAGGGATGATCAAGTACACTGTATCTGTATCTGTTGAACCAACTAAATTGACTGTATCTGTATCTGTACTCTGTGCTGAATGGGTAGAGTTTCATCTAAGTGGGTGTGACTTCAACTAGAATATGTTTTAGACTGCTATTAATACAGGTTGATCAGGAGTTGCTCTATTAATTAATTATTAGACAGCCATTTACACAGCAGGCTCAGAATTGAGCTTAAAGTCCATTGTATTGATCAGAAGATAAGATAAATAAGAGAACTTTATAGAACACTGCTACGCAAAGAGGATTTTCCTTCTTCAAAAGTGTGGATTGTGACACCTTTTACTCAGATCAAATTTGTGAAAAGTGCATTATTTGTACTCCTTTCATTCACTTACTCGGCTCAACCCGAATAGGAAAGAAACTCATTTGTATCTTTCAAGTTATGTGACAGAGTGCGTCCTTTTGGCAGAGCAGAGTAGAGCAGCGGCTGTGGATAAATACAGTCAGTCCATTCTCTAATGATGTATGAAATCCTAAACTAATACAAATGTATGACCTGCCCTCCCTCTGTCTCCTGTCTGGTGAAGCAGCCAAACCAGTGCCCCTGCCACTGACGTGCAGCACACCACTGAAGAAAACCACTGCCTTTAAGAACTTTGTATTGTCTTCGCTTGAGGAGAGGGAAAAACTCTTCGATTCTCTCTGCCACCGACACATCTGCTGACGGCTCACTGCTCCACCAGCTTTTCTTGAGTAAAACGATTTATAGATATTTAAAATTTACTGATGTTTTCATGCACTGTGTGTGGGGAGTTTTATATAAGGCACAACCAGTTTGAAAAAAAAAAGTCCCGGTTGTAAAATAACCTTCGGTGCCACAGACTCCATAAAAAGGAAAACATTACTAACAGCATGGTCATTTTTTATGTATGAATGATATTTGGACAAGTCAAACTGTTTCACAGCTCCTATTTAATGTGGAACTGTGCTTCAGCTGAACGTTGCTGGGGACGGCTGATCAGCTCACATGGAATCATTTCCAGCAATCACGGCTCAGTTTACTCTGGCTACTCAACACTTGCACCTTTGCAGCACCTCATCAACACAATGAGAAACAGAGAAAGACATTTGTGTTTGTTGGCAGCTGAGAAGCTGTCTTTCAATCAGGCCGAGAAAGGAAGCACGACTCTGCAACAGTCTGGGAAACAGTCCCTGTTGAGTTGCTATCTCTAGCTTCATCACATCTTCACACAGGCATGTTTCTCAGCAAATAACCTCCAGCTGCAATATTTCCACTGCAGGAAGTCAGTGTGGACTTTATGAAAAGCTAATGAAAAACCACCTCCAAAACTAAAGGTAACCATAGCTCCTATAGACTCGATTTGAAACAGGTATGCATATGCTGTCCAACAGGAAGAAACATTTATAAATTGTCTTGCTGAGTAATTCCAAGGGACTGGATCCATAAGGAGTGTAAATTTGTTTCTGTCTTTTCATCCACAAAGGCAGAAGGCAGTAGCAACTGGTTGCCTAGAGAGGCCTGCCAAGCCAAATGATATTTTTGGGTTTCGACCAACTTCGCCTAAATATGGACAACACATTCTTGGTTTAAAAAAACATCATATTTATATGTGCCACAGTTGAGGGGAAGATATGTTAAGAATGGTCATGAAAATCCACAAGAAAACCCCACTGTAGATGACAATAATACGTGGTTTCATTTAGCATCTGTGTGTCCTCCCTGTGTATCTTTTCATATAGTTTCAGATTACCATAAAAATCAACCTGCAACCAGTTTAAAGAAGACAAGCCAGCAATTTAGTGCTCATTTATTTAGAGTTTGTAACATCTAAACAATAGCCTCATGTCAGCTACGTGGCAAATTCATGAATACTGATTCAATCCCGATGTCAGCTTTCATTAGCTGCTCAAGTGATCCTGTGTTCACTCCTGATAAAGCAACAGGACAGTGTGTGATTTCATTGAACCAAATGTTCAGAGCATAAAAGTCTTACAGCAAATGCCACCTTAAATTGCAAAAATCAAGAAGCACTGTAGTGGATGACAGTTTGTGTTGTGAACGACTGGCCCAACACCCAGTGTCCCAATGTGGATAGATTTTGTCACTGGAATAGTGCCACAACCATGTGAGACACAGTGACAAACCTTACAGGTGTGTAGTTGACATCACATCATCACAATACCGAACAGCCATTTATCAGCGTTTATCATCCCATAAGTCGGGGTCTACTCTACATTCTAGAATGTCCGTTCAATGGCCGGTTGCAGTTTGTTTCATTTTACTTTCAGTTTAGCTTTAGACACTTTTTTTTTTTTTTTGTTCGGTTGACTTGCGAAACTACTTCTCTAAGGTTGGGGCAAAGTACTTCTTGAGTTAAAATAACTGATGGTAATGCCAAAAGTGAAGTGGTTACAAGGATGATACTAACATAGTTATGCCGGTTATGTAAAAACGTGATGCATGAACGCGAAACATGTTTGCTTTCAGCTGGCGTGATAGCCAGCCAGTGACCGACGATGGTAATGAGTTGAACACATTTACAAACACTACTATAAGAATGAAGCAGAAACGGTCACTTGCTCTCTTCCTCTCCCTCACCTCCTCCTCTGACAACTGTTTTTTTGGGTGTACATGTAATAGTACGAACATAAACAGCTCGTTCTTATAGCTAGCCAGCGTGGCTAACCAGTCCTTTAATATAATTTCCTCTCCAATTCTCCAATAATGGGACCTAAGAACAGATTTTGCAGGACTGGTTTATGCCAGGAGACAGCAGGGGGGGGCAGGGAAGGCCGAATTTGCGCCCAAACAGGTCATTTTACCATCATATTTGATTTTTAAACTGTTTTATTAAGTTGAAAATGCTGCATAGTTCTGCTTTAATATACTCCATATTGACATAGTGTTAGCACCAATAATTATAAACCCTGACAGAAATAGGGATAAAGCCCAGTGACAATCAGTAGTACCCCTAAAGGTACAAACTCTGAGAGTGTATCAGAGACAGCCAACAGATTGTCACGTTTGCTTTCCCTACTTAAAGACCCATTAGATGTCCTTGGCGGTAGAAAAAGAACACAGTATGAGTTGTTAAATCGAGAGGTATTCCTCTTAAAATATTTGAGTCAAGATAAAACATCTCATTGTGTATGATAACTGCCATTTACCTCTCTGTCCTCATGCAGTTATTGTCCAGCAAATGTTGCTACAATTTATCTCCTCTTTCATTTCCCTATTTGAATTTGGAAACGCTTGAACTGGCAATTTTTTTGATGAAAAAAGATGAATAATGTGACAATGAGTGTCCCTTGAGCTTCACTTGATATTGTCTTTCTTATTTGTTCTTCCATTTGACTCCACTTGAACATCATTTAAAAAAACAAGCACAAAGACAGTTGATCCTCATCCTTACTTAAAACCCTCTCACGCTAATCATCAATTCATCAGATCACTTGTCTTTGTGTTCACCCGCTTCAATAACTCTTACAGCAGATGAGAGTCACCTCCAAATAACGTCTTCATCATACAAGAGCACAGAAATCCTCACAAACTGTGTTTCTTTATCCAATGTCAACAGCTGACAGTCTTTCAAAGTCAAATGTAGTGTCAGTTTCAATAATTAAAGGTGTTTGTATTTCAAATAGAATATTTCATTTACAAAAAAAGTCATATGTGGAGCAATACCATTGGATGGACAGCTTTGCATCAATGATAGAAAAGAATAAGCGCACAAAGCCCATCCCCCCACCTGTGAATGTGATTACATTTTATGATTAAAAGGAAAAATAATTGAATGCCCCTGAAAAACTCAGGTTAATATTGACATTTTTACCACAGTGGATCTGGGTTGCAAACAACACAGAGGGTTCTGTTATTGTTGTAATCTTTACATCAAAGGCGGCTTTAATAAGGCCATTATAAATACATCTGAAAATTCACTATGATATTCAGCAAACAAATCAATACAGGATGTGCACCGTTCATTGGTCTTTTATTGCGGCACTGTAGGCCGTCACTGAGGTACCACGGCATAATGAACAAAAAGCGTGCGGGCTGCAGCGCCCCCGCTGTGTTCAAAGTCAGTCATATCCAGTGTACTTTATAATTGAAATAAAGGTAATATCTCCATCCCTTTGAGCTGCAGCTTACATTCTTCTGCTGTTGTCTAGCAGAAACAATGTCCATTAGAGGATAAAGGAGAAGCTATGGTCACCACAACCATCAAGTGAAAGGCTCAAGTGTCATTCTTGCTTTTGACCCTTGAGATAAAACTGTCCACCAAGATCGGTTGTTCTTCACTGACCGACTCTCTCAGGCTTAAAGTCCTGCATGACACATTATCAGATGTATTTATCTCCTGTAGCATTGGTAAACTTCTTTAGGATGTGCAATAAGCCATATATTTCTTCATTATTTATTAAACATTATGGCAAAGTGTATCCTTAAATCAATATCCCTGTTACTCTTCTCGTTTGGAGCACAGTGACGGTTGATTAGGCTTCAGTACTCCTGTCCTTCACCACCAGCCTACTTTATTCCTTTGCAATATTAATGAGCTACACTGAGGCCCCTCAGTGTAGCAGCGCAGCCTAAAAGCCCCCTCCTGGACCCCAGGCCTGCTGAGTGGGGAGGGTGACTCCAGTGGAGTCCATGGGCCAATGTGGGCTGTAGTGGGCAGTGAGAGCAGAGTCAAAAGATGATAATAGAGAGCAGAATATTTTTAATACATCAACATAAGAGGGAGTTTCTACTTTCCACCATACAGTGTCATATAAAACTAGAAAACTAAGGAATTAGCACCAACCATGTCCCTCTAACTCTTTGGAAAGGGGGCTAAATAATGCTCGAAATGTAGGAAAAATCTCATTTTCAGAGGGGTTCCTTCACCTCTTGCGTTCTATGGGTCTCTCCTTGTTCCCAATTGTTGTTCATCCCATGCAATTTGGGGCAGAAATCAAGCCGTTTTTCTCATGCAGTAAGATGTGTTATTTTCACCATATTATATTTATATATTTTTGCTGGGGTTCCCTAAACAGTGTGTGATAATGATAGTCCCCAAAGTAGCCATTTTTTTTTTAAATAAAACTTTAACTTGCTGTATAAAATGACCTGTAATGACCCAAGTATATTGACACTAAGGGGGTTTCCCATCAGCTTCCAGAACAGAAACAAAATGTCAAAAGTTTTTTGATTCAAAATCACAGCGTAGGTTTTTCTATGGCAGGGTGGGCAATTCATTTTCACAAGGGGCCGCATGAGATACTGTGAAGGTTACAGAAGGCCGGACCAATAATTTGAACTGAATTTTGCTCAATATTAATTTAATCGCTTTATAAAATGCAGTAAATTATATGGTTTTGAGCTGCTACTGGTAAGAATACATGTTATGTTAAGACTATGTTAATGTGGAGTAAATCAAATATACCAGTAAAATAATAGTAAAAACTCCAATCATTATCTAACTTTTCAATTTATTTTAAAGACAATATACATTCAAACCACAAAAACAACATAGAGCATTTATGTTCTGCAGTAAACCTGCAATTTATTAATTTTATGCAACAAGCTTTAAGTGCTTTTAAATCAAATCAAATCAAATCAAACTTTATTTATATAGCGCTTTTCATACATAAAAATGCAACACAAAGTTTTACAAAAAAAATAAGAATAAAAACAAACAATAAAAATGACAAAACCCACCCCTCCCTCCCCCACATACACATCTGTAAGTATACATACACAAACATGCATACACACGCATTTAGTCATGCACGCACACAAACACACACTCAGACTCACACACAGCACATATTGATTGACAGTGTAGAGACATGGCAAGGCACCGAGGATCCACATGAGGAAAAAGCAACCTGTGGGAGCATCCCAGTGCGGAGGCCCCCATGAGGGAACACTGGAGCTAAAAACTAAAAGACTAAAAGACAACAGGACAGGATAAAAACTAAAAGACTAAAAGACAACAGGACAGGATAAAAACTAAAAGACTAAAAAACAACAAGACAACAGGACAGGATAAAAATTAAGAGACTAAAAGACAACAGGACAGGATAAAAACTAAAAGACTAAAAAACAACAAGACAACAGGACAGGATAAAAATTAAGAGACTAAAAGACAACAGGACAGGATAAAAACTAAAAGACTAAAAAACAACAAGACAACAGGACAGATTAGAAACTAAAAGACTAAAAGACAACAGGACAGGATAAAAACTAAAAGACTAAAAGACAACAAGACAACAGGACAGGATAAAAACTAAGAGACTAAAAGACAACAGGACAGGATAAAAACTAAAAGACTAAAAAACAACAAGACAACAGGACAGATTAGAAACTAAAAGACTAAAAAACACCAGGAGAGGATAAAAACTAAAATACAACAGAAAAGAAAATATAAACAATGTGATGAACAACTAGATAGGTAAATAGATAGCTAAATAGGAGAATAAATAAATAAATAGTAAAATAATCAGTTAAAAGCTAGACCAAACAGGTGGGTCTTTAACAAGGTAACTTTTGTGCAGGTCAGTATGCATTCATACACATACGTAAATCACCTTCAAAATAAAAGCACTGCAGTTGTGTTGATTTCTAATTTCCGGGTAACCTCACGCGGCTGGACAGGGACAGCCAAAGTGCCAGATGTGGCCCGTGGACCACCTAATGCCCATGTCTGTTCTGTGGGGTTTCATAATGAGTTGGTGCCTTAAAGTGATATGTTTGAGGTATAGTCTTCCAGTTTTATTCATTTTTGAGTATTGAAAAGTGGTCAAATTTAGCACTAAATATGTCAAAAATGTCATATATCAAAAAGTTGCATAAAAGAATGCCCTTATTTCAGTTATCTAAGCCCTTATACCAGGGGTGACAAACTGATCAATAAAAAGGCCATGTGGCTGCAGGTTTTTGTTCCAACCAAACAAGAGCACACCTGATACTACAAACCAACTGAGTAAAGGCACTTCAGATGATTGATTGAGTTGAGTCAGGTGTGTTCCTGTTCGGTTGGAACTAAAGCCTGCAGCCAAACCGACCCTTTCACTTTCAGTTTGACACCCCTGCCTTATACACTTTCACAATTCATTTAAATTAATTATTTTTAATGATTTATTACAGACTAGAACATCTTGACACATAGTGCTGAGCTGCATCTCAAATTAATCTTCAGGTTCCCAGCTTTCAGATGATGTCCACCACTTCTATCCTGCATCTTCTGCTGACCTACTATCTCCCCCCGAACATCCCTTGTCCCCACCCCTCTAAAAAGGGAGGGAGGTTAAAGAACTGCTCCTTTTAAATATAACTGGCAGGATATATAATTGACAGCTTACTGAATAAATACAATATGGCCATCTGAATAATTAAAAATCAATGGTGACTCCTGACCTTAGTATTTGTAAAATAATAAAAAATGGTGAACTGAAAACTGAATAAAAAGAATGTATTTTTAACTGTGATGTTAGCGTCATATTCGACAGTTCCTGCATATGTGCAAAATATTCAATTGTTTTTTTCTTGTCTGACATATCTATTGGCGTGGTTGCAACAAGTTCACAGAGTGATAGATAAACAGATATTAGGGAATTGTTTGCACACCTCATCAAAAAACGTTTATGAACTGTTAATGTCAGCTTGGAGATTTATGGCATAACTGCAGATTTCTGTTTATCATTTAACAATGAAACGCAACCACAAAGAAACTTAATAAGCTATAGGAACCAGTCAAACATGTTCTAGTTTTAAGCTAAAATTAAGAGGGAGTAACACGGTGTTCTTTTACATCCACCATAATAACATAAGAGTGTGTTTCTCATATACTCAGGGGAGAGTCAGATCAGACACCAACAATGTGTCTCACACGCTACAACCACAGATATGATTGAGAGAAGTGATCAGCTTCCTTTCTCACCTACAGCACATGACCGCTACACTCCTCACCTCACTATTGTGCACTGCAGTATATAATAAACCTTGTTTGAAGTACATTAACCTGGCTCACAACAATGGTAATGTGCACCCTGAGGGGGATAGCGGCGTTATTGACTTCCTGTTCCTGGAATGTTTTTCTCCTGACTGTTAACTGAACTCATTTTAAGTTTGCAGGCTTTCCATGTGTGGAAAGTGATTTTATTAAATACATATCTTACTCTGTATGAACAGGGATTAACTGTTGATTATGAGGAGTGCTGGAGTACCTCTGGGCCTTAGATGAGATGGTAGATAGCTGCATTCCTCCAACCCATGAATACACTGTCCTGGAGCCTTTTCTTAATGACTTTGGGTCAAACAAAGTAAAAAAGAAAAAAGGGTTATATAATTATATGACTTTAACTTTTTAGATCTTAAATGTATTTTAAGAAAACTTTTTTCAAATTATATATATTTCTAATAATTTCAAATTTTGGACGGTTTATATTTGAAAAAAAACCCAACAATTTACTATGTATTCAAAATATTAATTTGGTGGGAAGTGTTAATTTGACATCCTCACCTTCTGTATCTGAGATCTTGAACTTGTTTCATAGTACCTCCCTCCAAAATACTGTGTAGATCAAGTGAGTATTCATGTTGTTTTTACAGTGACGACCTTTTCACACAGTTACACAATCACACAGCATGAGTTATATGATATCAATAGCACAGCATTGACAAAAACATAAGACATTTACAGTGACCAATAGTGTCCAGTTCTCTTGTCTTCACAATCGATTTGAATTGTACAACAGGGACCTGTTATGAGCTGAAGCTCCGCCTGGATGCTTTTTCAAGCAATCCTTGCAGCTGTTAGGTGGGGTAATTTTCATTTAAAAAAAAGAGCAGACCAAGAAAAAGACTTTCCTCCCTGAGAAGAACCTTTGCCAATAAACAAACAAACAAACTCTTTAGACATCAAGACAATTGAAAAATTGTGAGCAAAGTTTTGGTCTAATCTTTTATAACCTATTAAGGTTGGTGCAGATAAATGGGGATATTTTCTTTTTCCTTTTTAAAAGAAATACATAATGATTTAAGATAATGGTCAAGTGAATTGATCAAGTAAAAAACTAGTAAACATTTGTTGGATATTTCATTTTTTCCTTTTGACTTCTGACTAATTAATTAATTAAATAATGAATCTTCTGCTCAGGTTGAAGGTGGGCAGAGATCAACGGAGTTTAAACGGTGGACTTTCACCCAGTAGAACGGGGTTCATGTCCTGTTTTAAAAAAAAAGTAAATTACTTTTAACGTAACTTAAGTTTTTTAAGTAACTTCCGTGGCTCACGTCACCCTCATAATTACTTCACTTCCGGCATTTATGTACATTTATTAATGTTTAAAGTGTCTTTTATAACTCCTAATCAGGAAGTTTTTCAGTGGTTTTGTAGCCTAAATCCACCAAAACTGCAGCCTTTTTAATGACGTGTGCTATTTTAAGAACGATCCGCTGTACCGCGAGACACTTTGATAAATGGTCATATGTGTCGTTATGGGTGGTATTGACAAACGGTCTATTCTGTCGTTTAGGTCGGAGATCTTGCTGCCCCTACCAATAGCAGGAGACCAATACATCTTCATACCTAAATGTAACAGTTCCAGTTTAAAACATGTGCTTAACATTGTGAAATGGTTGCAGTTTATTTAGGTTTATGCAACAAAACTACTTGGTGAGGTTTAGGAAAATATCATGTTTTAACTTTTAAGTTAGATACGTAAGTTAACCTACCTTAGGTATGTTATGTAAGTTAATTTACATACGTTAGTTAAAATTTAGAAAAGTTGACTTGTAGTTTCACACGGGATATAACTAAGTCCTGTTTTTGTTTGATCCGTAAGCCCATGCCAACATCCTACCTAAGTGGACTTTGTTGCTCTTTGTACTGGGTCATTTAACTTCCTCCCCCTCATACTTACTATGGCTACTACAGGTCACCGCCACAATAAACATAAATATGGGTTGTAACTACTTTTCTCAGACATTAACAAAAGTCATATGGAGCCTACTTTAAAGTAATCCAGATATCATTGAACTTTTCCCTCCGAATGTCAGCCGCTATGCATGTTTGGTTCTGTTGGGTTATGACACTGTTAACACTGTATTACTGTCAATTCACTGCACTTTTCACCATCCACAACTATTCCCTGCATTCCCCTACTGTGCAGACACAAACTGTAGCCTCTATAATGTCATCAACATTAAATGATAGTTTAACTGACTGTTATTGTCATCAGTGTTTTTCTCATTGAAATAAAACGCCAAAACCAGTGTCTTATTTTCCAGATGTTTGCAAATGATTTCCATATATTCTGCATGATGTGATTATTCATGACAACTTAATGAGATATTTCCTTAAAGTGAGATACCCAAACCTGCTTTGTGTTAGTTTTATTTCCTTTGATAAATGTCTTAAGCTGTTTTCAGCATTTCTATTATGGGCTTTAAGTTACCTAAAGGAAAAAGCATGTATTTATCTTTTTTACCTTAAGAAACATTATTTTTTTTAAAAACTAATGTTGTTACTTTGCTAATGTTGTACATTATATTTTGAAAGGCACAAAATATTCATGAACCTTACAGCAATAAAGGGTACATTTGTGTAAAACATTAAAGTAGAAAGCCAGCCACGCTGCTTTGGAAAGTAAACTTTTACATTAATTCACGCTCTCAGAGCAAACAGATGAGGAGACAAGCTTCTGGGCAGGTTACATCCACAGAGCTGTTTATCAAAATAAGCAGCCAGTCCAGAGTGGTCAGCCTATTGATTTTCCTGCCAAATATAATCTGTTTCACCATCATAAATCTGTGTCTGACATCTGCACAAAGCCCCATTTTAGCCAAACACTGCCAAGTAAGGCTGTTTATTCACCGATGGCCTGATAGTCTCCATGACAACGCTCACTACAATTAGACAACTGTAATCCCGCCTTCAAACATGCACACAGTTAATTATTTCAGCACAAAGTGAGAGGCGAAATGCGTAGAGGGGAGATAGAGAAGCAACTGTGGAATCCTGGTCTGCCTCATGCAGTCAGTATGTGTGTGTGTGTATGTGTGTGTGTGTGTGTGTGTGTGTGTGTGTGTGTGTGTGTGTGTGTGTGTGTGTGTGTGTGGACTCTGAACGCAGCACAGCCAGCCTTTAATGAGTGCCGAACAAAAACAAAAAAATAAGAAATGAGGAATGAGCTTGAGAAATAAAAACACATGTATTAACTTTAGTCAATAGTTACACTGAGATATTATACTTGGCCTTAACAAAAGCAAACTAACACTATAAGCAAACTAAACTCAACTTATTGTTGAGTCTTATTCTCAGATCATCAAATACAGACACTTCGGGCAAAGCATACTGCTCCTTTAAGTAAAACATCAGTATCCTTTTTCCACATGTCTTCCAAACTATATGGCCACATTGGTCATTCCCTCCTACCCTCTAGTTCAACCAACAGGATCGTTTCCTAAATTAGCTTCCTAAAGTTGTGAATTGGTCACAGTTTGGTTAGGCTTACGCAACAAAACTACATGCTTATGCTTAGGGGGAAAAAATTACATATTTAGGTGAAGCAACAGGTAGTTAAAGTCAAATAAATGTATGTAACTACTGGAAGTGAGGTAGTAATGTTGGTGATTTAATGCCCTCCCGGGTACCATAAGTGGATCTTGTCGTTCTTTACGCTTCATAATTACTACAACGCAAACTACAAATGAAAATATAGGTTATTCTACCACTGAACACCATTTACCCGTTTGTGGTGCAGAGATTGCATTTTTGTCCAATCATGAAGGGTTTACTCTGCAGGCTTTAAAAACACATTATAAAGACTTAGTTCTCACAGACTTGGTTTGAAAAATGCATATTGGGCGATCAGATCACAACTAGACGAATTGGACAAATTGCCGTTTACACCATGCATCATGCTACTACCTACGCCACTTCTGCTAGAAGGTGAAATTGCCCCACGTATATGTATTATTTTGGAAAACAACAACTCAAGTTGTTAGTTGCTATTTTGCCACCAATACCCTCATAAATGGGCCGGTAACAATATGAGTCATCAAGTTGTCTTTGGACTGAATATTCTGCTCAAATCAACCATCTGGTTTTTCTTGCCTAACACCCTAACCTAACCATGCACATCAGTGCTTGTCTCCATTTTTATGATCGTTGGTGCTCTGTCATCAGAACGATTACCACATTACCTGCATTGATGATGTAATTCCTGGTACGTCCTTGTTGGGGACACATCAGCGTTTACACTACAGAATATATGTGGTCAAATGCATTCTTGACCAACTCGGTAAGTGGTTTGAGTGATCCAATCACAATGCATTTTGGACCCCGTTTACACTTGTATTTTGCGCTGACCACTTGATGATCCGATCGCCCAAGACGCATTTTAAAAAGTGTAGGGGGTCACAGTGACTAGTAAACTAACCCCCATGTGTAAAATCAGTAACGGGCACCTTTAAGGTTCAAAATTTAAGGTTTTACAATCCTTCTCTAACTCCTTCGCTTCATCTACTGAGTATCTTCTTTCCTGTCATTGATATTGATTTAATAAAGAAAATCAATAAAGAATCGTGTGTTTTACCTGGATTTAATTAATCTGAGTACTTTCTGAAAAGAGGTCTAACATTTGGTACAGTCAATCGATTAAACATAAATCCCACCGTTAACGAATGTCTTGCAGCTCGGGGAAAGTGAAAACCAGGCATGTGAGAGATGATGAATGAATTGCCGTCACTGAGGTCTCTTCTGTCAGTTAGCTTGTGTTTTCTCAGTTGTTAACTGTTCATGTGTTCATGTTATTCCACAGAACACAGCACCGCATGCTTTCTGTCCTCCCCAACCTGCTTTCCTCTAATGTTGACTCAGACAGTGCCCCTATTCCCAGGAAGCCCCCAACAAGCCCCATTTGCTCCCGCTCACCATGTTAACAGGAAAAACTCATTTGCCATGTATTGTTAAAATTTTTATTAATAGCAATTTATGTCACTCAGACAGAGCCTCTGCAGAAAAAGAAAACATTTGGGCCTTGTACAAATCTATCACTCAAGTTGTCAAAAAAATTTGTTCTCATGCAATATAAATAGGCCCTGAGTCTGTGGGTAGAGAGATGGGATCTGTTTCTGCGAGGGCGACGGGCTGGCTGTTTAGAGACTCCCAGTAAAACAGGTCATGCTGTTCACATCATGAAGCCTCAATCACAAACAAATGTTTTATTTAAAGAGCCAAAGCGTTGTTTACTCCAGTCTGCTTACTCTCCTTCCCTTCTCTTCCTCTCCCGCCCGGGTGCGCTCTGTGTGATCAGCACATTTGAATGCTGGAAGCATGCTAAGAGGAAACAAAAACACTCCTGACAGGAAGCTCTACCCTGTCATGTAAAGGAACAAATAGGTAGGCATGTAGCTAAGTGAACAAATTGCGCCGACACAGTTTAATAAATGAAGCATTCAGGGAGTACAAATGTGTTAAGCGTTGCAGAACTCGCAACTGCTGTAAATAACCTCAGCAGTGCTTGTTTGCTGAGCGGGAGGGTAAATCTGAGTAAAGTACACAAGAAGTGTTGGCTTTTGCTGTATTTGTCACAGATAAATATGGGATGTTGATGTGCTGTTGCTGTCTGAGGTATTGTCAGAATCTGTCAAGTTATTATGAGTCTACTGAAGGATCTCTGCTGGGTCAAAGCCCTCTCTGTTGTCCTATCGACTGCATCTGTGACCGAAAGCCGATTCTATTGACAAATCAGTACAGGAGGTGTCTGCTATCAGCATTAATCTATAGGTATGGTTCCATCATTCATCAAGGTTTTTGTCTTCACTGTTTACCACTCTTTTGGAATAAGAAATGCATTTTGAGAGAATTGTAATCCTACCTGATTATGTTTAAAGAAAAGCTTAAAGCCTTAACCCTAAAGCTAATGCACGATTGCTTCCTTGGTTAGCAAAGTGCATTCATGAGTCTCCTAAACCGTGCTATCCATTGGGATGCTAATTTTGGGTAAGGAAGAACAGGCTTAAAACAAAATGTAAAACTACTTACTGGAGAAAATGAACAGCCGATTCCTTTAAGAGTCTTAAGTACAACCGAACACTGAAGAAGACAAACCACGACACTAGATCAAGTAGTATAAAGAGCAACAAAGTCCACGTATGGGGAAACCTTTGGATGGATGGGTCATTCGTGTCCCATGTGAAATCTGAAATCATCATCTATATGAACTTACTTGCATATCATACTCACCAAACACCACAAATGTAAGTTACAAAACAGACACACTTTGTTTTAACCCAAACCATGATCTTTTCCTAAACCTAACCAAGTAGTTATGTACCCAGAGGCTTTAAAAGTGATGAATGAATGCATGAATGAATGAATGATCTTCATTTTCAGCTATATACTATACATCTTGAAAATAAATTTCCCACAATTTTTTATCATATTTAAAAACTGGGGGAAAAAAAGGAATAGGCTAAGGTACATTACAGCTCATTTTAAGAGAAATGTAAAGGGGTCCTGACCAGGGATCAGTATGAGATGAGTCGATTGGAATCCATACTGGATTTTCTCCAGGAAGGCAGAGTTGGAAACATGATCTCTCCACTGGAAGCATCCACTCCACAGACCAATGTTTCAACTTTCCTGTGCAATGAGGGACTATTTCCAACATAAGCAAGTATTGATTTCGCCTTCAATTAAAATGCTTTTTGATTATCTGGCTAGTCATTAAGATTGTCTAAAAACTGTCTCATCATTCGACTGCTTATGCCCTCACTTGCTTTTTTTGTCAGTGTTCCCAGATCTCAGTAATTACCAGCGAGTACAACGTTATCATGACTAACAGAAATGATGGCCAAATTTATGAAAATAAGTTTTTACCAAACCTGAATCATCTTGAACCAACAGAGCATACAACACTATAACCTGCTCTGTACTGTGTGCTCGTGTTCAGTGAGTGTCCACTTTGATGCAATTCATTTAAAAACACAACATCTTTCCATCTTCACCAAATGACATGCTACTCAGAAGCACATTAAAAGCGAGTGTTTCATTAGTGCGGCTGTTGTTGTTTTTCACACTGGAAGCCTCCTGTTTTGCATATGATGAGATGATTGTGCGTGTGAGCACGAGGGAATGAGTGGTGCTTAATGTGGTGGACAGTGATCAGTGGCGCACCCCCCTCTCAGGACTGCAGGCCATCTCATTTACATTCCCCCCGTTTGTGGACAGAGCTCTGCAAATCTACCGCGGCTCCATGCTTCCTGCTTGCAGCACCCACCCAATATGTGTGTGCATGTGTGTGCTACTGCCAAGTCAGCCAAGGAGGCTTTTGCACAGGTTAAAGCCTGTAAATGAAAGCGGTTATTCTCATGACTAATTCATGGGATGCTGAATTATGGCTGACAAACAAGAGAAATTTAAGTATGACAAGCAAAATGAGGCATAAAGGTATTGTGAGAGCGGCAGAATGAGATGATTGAGGAAAGTGTGGGAGCCGTTCTTCAGCGCGGTGTAAAATCTGACTGACCTGGTCAAATACAACTACATACTCCATCCTTGGGCTTTTGATGTGTTTGGTTCCCCTCTGCTCTAACCCCCCCCTAACAGAGAAAATATGTGTTTGTAGCTGCAGGCCAGGAAGACGGAGTGAAAGAGAAGGAGAGGGGGGTTGTGAAAACCCAGGCAGGGGTGCCATTCTGCTGGCCAGAGTCCGGCTCTTCACATGTCCTCCTCCAGCACTCACAACAGCACCACACAGTGAGACAAAAAGGTGAAGGGTAGGCAGGTCAACACACACACATGCACAACACTTTTCTACCCACCTTTTTCCCCATCTCCCTCTTCATCTGCCACTCTCTTCACTTCAACCCCCTGCATCCTCCCCTCCACCACCACCGCCAACCAACCTGCATTCACTCTCAAGCAAACGACGTGAAGGTTAACTGGCCTCTCATCTCGCCTAAAACAACAACAAAAGGAACGTGAGATGATAGTGGCGTTTTGGAATAGTTCAAAAGATGTCGGCACACATAAACCCTGTGTCTGTCTTGATCACAAAGGAGTGCATGAGGGAAAATAGCACTTCAAATGATGCAACAAGGCAGTGGCGACAATTTGTGGGGAGTTTCTTGCAAACGTTTCTTGCAAACAAAGACCCCTTGACATTTGAAATGGATGGTTTGTTTAAGATCAATGCTGCGGGCAAAGAAGAAAAAGAAAAAAAGGATACAAGGAGCACAATGAATACTTATTTTTTTATGACTGATATTTACCTGCTAAGCAAACATGTCATAACTGAATTTTTGGGATCACACTTATTCTGACAGCAATTGCTCTAGAGGCTGGGAGGAGATCTTTCCTGAGGGCATAAAACATCATTAACATTATTATTGTTTGAGTTCTTTTTTTTCTCCCTGTTTTTCCGTTAATTCAAAGGAGTTGTATTTACATGATGGATCTACAGTATTGACTGAATAATTTCTATAGAGTGTGAATATGCAAATAGCCACTCAAACGTTAGAAAATACATACCCTACGTGCAATTATGTAAATTGTCTTTGGTTATTCATTCAGTTATTCACCCTTGTATTCGCTCATGCATTCATTTGCCATATTAGGGGCTTGGCGGTGATGCCCTGAAAGCGGCAGGCTCTCTCCGCAGGCTCTGTGGACAAGACAATGGGCAGGGAGAAAATCCCCCTCTCCAGAGTTGTGCTGCAAGTTGACCCGCTCACACACACAACACCATATGGAGAGACATTGCTTTGAAGGGGCCTGCATGGCCCCACACACCGCTACACAATGAGGAGTGAGAATACTGTAAGCACAGCAGGGGTGTGAACAGTATTCAGATCTTGTACTTAAGTAAAAGCAATAACACAGAGTAAAGTAGTTTCCATTCAAAAGTATTAGCATCCAAATCTAATGTACGTTATCATATACTTTATAATGGATAATGTACACTCTGGTTCTATTTGCAATAATGAACAACTCACTATACATTATCAGGCCTATTACACAGCCACTCACAAAACAAAAAGATTTGACGGAGAATATTGGTTTAAAAATGTGAATGTTTTTTTTTGTTGTTGTTTCAGCTTAAAAAAAGTCAGTTAGATTCTACAGTTGGTAGACGGTTCACTGCTACCATACACAACTGTTATAAATATAAACAGCTTACAACGTCCATATGTTGTGATTACTCATAATAAAAACTAGTCGACGAGCTTGTTGCCTGTTTTGCAGCCTTTTATTTTGTAAAGCTCTGTCTGCTGAACCCACCTGCCCTGCTCCAGTTCTGGCACGACACCAGCATTCCTCTACACCCCGGGCCTGAAAACCTTCACAGAACGGTCCAAAGCTCCAGTGCTGGCAGTTTGAACACCACTCACGCGGTGCTCCAAGCAGTCCTGGCAGCATGGCTCACTGAGCTAACTGACTATAGCTACAGTTAGCAGCAGTTAGCGGTTAGCATTACTCTAGCAATGAACTGATGCGTACCAGACTTCTTTCTGCAGATTATATGATTGAACAAACGTGATACTTTGTCCACAGGAACAGTCTGTGCATTGCAACGGTGTGTTATAGCCGTGTAATAACTTTTATTATTATTGAATTAATGTATAAACATGACTTTAATATTGCAGCTTGTAAATGTATGGCTATTTATATATTTTTTTATATATATTACTTTAAATACTGGTGCATAGGTGCTTGTGAATTTTCCCTTGGGAATGTAGTGTTATTGATATAATAATATGTATATGTATTATACTATTTTAATATTGTTTTGAATTTATATTTGTTTGTTCTTTTTATGCTGTCAAATAAATTGGACAGAGTACAAAGTATATTCCCTTCTGATATGTAGGTTAGCAGAAAATGGAAATACTATTTATTTAATAATAACTATACGTGTACAGTACTTCAGTAAATGTACATTTTACTTTACACACACATCCATGACCTCATACACACACATACTGTACATGAGCAGCTTCTTGTTTCCTGCTGAAAGTCACACACACACACACACACACACACACACACTGAGCTGCTGCTGCAACAAATACAGTTTTATGTTTCAGATCTTTTCAGGAAATGTGAATGAAATGACACTCTAAATCAAAAATGTCATCAAATCCCCGCTGCTTAATATGAAGAAAAATTTGGTTTTGACAAGCAATATTAGACAATAAAGATCACACTGTTCACGAGAAACACTGATGTGGTAAATGATGGAGGAAGGAAATGCAACTTCTTCAATCAAAAACAAAGTTTTACAGTTGTGCAGCCTCAGGCGTGCTTCTTCAGGATTTCAATTCTCAGTGAACAATACTTTTGGCGCATGGATAATGTTGCCCTTTATGTTTTTATGCCATGCAAGTGAACAGTTAGCTCACCGGTATTTTAGAGCACATGGGTGGGTCACTGCAGGGATTGATTTCCACGAGGACTGACGTGAAAAATGTACACATAATGTTGGGAACACATGGTTCTGATCAGACTTTTGACCTCCACGTAACCTGCAATCACTAATTTTGAGCTTGCTTCCATATGGAGAGGGAGTGTGGTATTAAAGGTGACAGGCACAAAAAAAGAAAGGAAAAGAGAGAAAGAAAGCTTAGAAAAATAAAGTACTGAACTGTATTGTGTCATAACCGGCCAGTCACGGTGAGATATTTTCATTCCTGAATAGCTTCACTGTGTAATGTAATGGATGCTCAGACATTACAGGTGTGTGTGTGTGTGTTCAGGTGGGTGTTTTATTATTTCTCCCACCTCCATCCCTCTCTCCTGCATACACTCCCATTCATTAGGGCTCATGCATTAAGGCTAAAGTGGTATTGATTTGGAAAAGCAAGAAAAGCGTAGCTGCCATATGGCTTTATGGCTAATATTCAGTCGCAAAGCATGAAACAAAACAACAAAACCACAAACTGATGTTGTGATGTAGCATTACACAACATGCACTGAGGCGGTAGTCTGATATAAAGCGTTGCTGGAGGGTGAGAGCGTGTCCCGTTGCGACACCCAGGGTTACTTAGAGATATGTTTAGCGGAGGAACAAAGAGCAGGAAGGAAATGCAGAAGACACACTGAGCAAAGAAAAACATTTTCAAACACGACAGCAAAACACACCCTCCTCCAACCTGCAGTAGTAACTGACTGAGTTAATGATTTCAGCTGCTTACTGGTCACTGACTTTATTACTTTTTATTTAATGTCTTGTTTCTTTGCATTTCCACTCTTAATGTGTTTGTATTTAGCCTAAAATTAAAATGCTGAGCTGATTTTGGAGACTATTTTGCATGGAAACTGCCGATAATAGTCATAATTTATGCTGATGTGACTGTTTTGAGGGCAAAAACTTCCAAAACGGTGTAAAAGCAGCGTAGAAATGTAGAAAAAAAAAACAAATGCATGGCAATTTATTAGTATTAGCAGTCCACTTGATGTCACTTTATACTGGAGTAAAAAGTAAATTTCCAGTACTGTTTCCATCTAAAATATAGTAGCGTTAAAGAACATTCATTTGTGACTTTACAAATTAAGAAGCAAAATACATAATATCAGATGAGCTTGTAAAATATGATGCATGGGTATGGATGGGTCTATCCAGCTGCAAGTACGTTTTTTTTTAGCAAAAAACTCCAGCCACTTCGACCACATGCAACAGTAACATGCTGCTTACACATTAATTGATTGTAATACTAATTCAGTCAAGGATTTAAAGTAGGATAGCGCAGCAGTATAACTGCACTTAGGTTTAAGTTTGAGTGGTTTTATTTCTGACACGTTATAACAACTATGAGAAACTTTCATTTCTGTTGAGTTTGACGCCCCCTGTGAACAAAAGTGGTGGTGCTTCAATGAACACCACCAGCTAGTGGCTGCATAGGATTCATAATTGTATAATGTTAATGGTGAAACAAAGTAAAATTTTTAAGTACCAATAATACACCTTTGTTACCTGTCTTAACTATCAGATTTGTTGTTCGGTAATAGCAGTTTTGTTATTAAACCTAAAATGATCAACATTTCATAATGAAGCCACTGGCAAGATAAACCTTGGTAGCAAGGCCAATGTAAAATGTTACAATATAAGTTACATTCAACATCTCTCTCTCTCTCTCTCTCTCTCTCTCTCTCTCTCTCTCTCTCTCTCTCTCTCTCTCTCTCTCTCTCCCTCTCTCTCTCTCTCCTTCAGTCAATTCTTTACTTTTTTTACCTCTTTGCTGATTCTACCCCAGTATCAACCATTAAAAAAAATGGTACTTTATACCGTTAAAATACAGCGTCAAGAAAAATATCTTGCTTCTTTTTTATCTGGCTAACGTACCACTCACTCCCAAACTTTGCCTGCTGGGAGAATGTAAACATTCACTTCAGGACCACATGCCATAAATGATGTCTTCTGATTTTTTGGGAAATCTGACCCAGTTATAGACATAAATGATAACTATATAGAAATAATCAATCTATAGGTCATATAAGGCATCAGAATTACATTGAGACTCTTTAATAATTAGTCAAAAGCTCCTTATATTTGCATGAAGTACATTTTGCAAGAATATTGCTTTAGTATTAGATAGATAGTATTTGCTGTATTTACTCAAGAATGTGAAAACGTCCTCCACCACTGTGAGAACACTGCGAGAAATGACTTCAACAACTCCTCAAGGCAAAGAGACAAACTGACAACTCTCAAGATGTAGATTTAGATTAGTTTGAACCATACTATCCTGTCATATTGACATGATGATACATGCCTCTCTTTATCTGAATAGGGTACGCTATCCTTTATCGGCAGTGGTGACAGTTCAAAATGCATAAAACACACATAATCATGTGTGGATTATTAGATAATGGGCCTCTGGGCAAAGTCATGCAACAATTCCCACCACCTCTTCTCCATAGAGGCAACACACACAGGCTTTATAGTGTTGCCTCTTTTTGTTATACTTATCTTTGTTGTTGTTTATGTCACTTTGAATTTTTTTTCTGTATTTTTGTAGTTATTTTTTTGTCTGTGGTTGTATTCCCCTGTTTTATGTCTCTTTGTAGTTGTTTTGTGTCTATTTGTGGCCATTTTGTGTCTCTTCGTAATTGTTTTGCCCCTTATCATTGGGTCATTGTGAGTCTCTCTGTGCATCTTTGCAGCTGTTTTATCTTTGTAGTTTTGTTTGTCTTTGTATTCTCTGTGTGTCTCTTTCTTATGTTTCCCTGTGGTCATTTTGAGTATCTTCCTGGTTGTTATGTTTCACACTGACTTTATAGTTGTTTAGCCTTGGTTGTCATTACGCCTCTCGTTTTGTAGTCCTATTGTGTGTCTTTGCAGCCCTTTCACTGTCTCTTTGTATTCATGCTGTGTCACTTTGAAGTTGTTTTGTGTCACCTTGTAATTGTTTTGGTCACTTTGTAGTTATTATTGCGTTTTTTTGTTTTGTGTCTTTTTGTGGTCATTCTGTGTCTCTTTGTGGTCATTTTGTGTCTCTATAGTTGTTTTGTGTCTCTTTGTGGCCATTCTGAGTCTCACTCCTGAATCCATTTCATAGTCTTTACTGTGGGTGTCTTTGTTCTGTCTTTGCAGTTGTGTTATATCTTTTTGTAGTTGTTTTGATCTCTTTTTTCTTTCAGGGGCTCTTGACACTGTCCCTTTTCATGTGTAAAGTTCACCTTCTTGAATGTCAATAAGATTAATATTTGTCAGCTTTTGAAAAGTACATTTCACAGTTCCTCAGTCAGTCTGTTCATAAAAGTGTGCACAGTGAAAAAACTGAAAGGAGGACAAACAAATCCATGTGAAAACTTGTAAATACAGACACTTTCACTTCTCTTGTAGGGAGTGCGTTTTTTCCCACAATAAGTGCAAGTCGTCCCTGTGCGTCGGTGCATCCGCCACACGCAGGGCCTGAAACGCTCCACGCTCCATGTTTGGGTAAACTGCGTAACAAATTGGAGGAAAGAGGCTGGAGCGGGAGACACAGAGTAAACTCCCTCCTGGACAATACCATGCTGTATTATTAAAACAACAGCATAGGTCCCGGCGTTGTAACCTGCTAAGATGGGGGAACATGCTCATCGATGATATCAAGGTGACTGAACACACACAGAGCAGCGAGCCAGCTGCTGTTCAGGCAGCATGGTGGGGCTCACGCTGTGGACTAGGTGCCTGGCTGCATAATTGGGAATTATTAAACATGGCTCTAGCAGCGAGGTGATCATGAAATTGTATTTTCAGTCTTGAGGGATGAAAGCAAGAATTAAAATGTTAGCGTTTGTTAGGGAAGGAGAGAAAAAAATTGAAGAGTCTTGTCCTAAACCTCCCATGATTCAATTTCTTTTAAGAAACAAAGGAAATGCATTTGGACAAGCAGGGAGATGGATGATACAGACTGCTGTCGGAAATTGTGGATTGTTGTAAATTGCAATCTGGATAAATATTTAAGTGGCAACTGGACTAACATGATGAAATGCAGGGTGAGATGTTGTCCATTTCTCTACAAGGGAAAGAAGCAAACATCTGCAAAGACAAACTGAGGAGAGAGAAGAATGACATTTATGCTATTTCACTTTTTATCTCAGTAAACTTGATCTTAAAAATCACATATCTAAAAATAAGTGGCCTTTTCCTTATACAGTTATGGAAAAAATGATTAAACCACCCTTGTTTTCTTCAATTTATTGTTCATTTAATGCCTGGTACAACTAAAGGTACATTTGTTTGCAATATAATGATGACAACAAAAATAGCTCACAAGAGTTTAATTTAAGAGCCGATATCCAGACATTTCCATTTTTATCATCTTTTAAATTAAACTCTTATGAGCTATTTTTGTTGTCATGATTATATTTGTCCAAACAAATGTACCTTTAGTTGTACCAGGCATTAAATGAACAATAAATTGAAGAAAACAAGGGTGGTTTAGTCATTTTTTCCATAACTGTATATTAGACTGGAGTTCTGCTTTATGTACAGGTCAGGCTATGAACAATTGTTCAAATGAAATGTTGGTATATTATATTAAAACTAAATTTATAAAATATTTTTTCCAGTCTTTTGTATAAAAGAGCATGTATTTATAGGGATTACTGTGAGTTGTTCATTCAAAATGGTCTTAACACTGACATGGTCAGTAGCATTGCTACAAGTTCTGTTTATTCATTATCATTGCAATAAAATCATTTTAAAAAGTTTTGATCCCAACAAGGATTATAAGTAATAAGTTATAAGTAAAACATCAAAATATTTGATGAGTGGTAGAATGTAATTTTTTAAATCAAACCTCCAATAATTGACCTATAACAGACCAGCTGTTTGCTATACTGTTTTTGGTGGCTTTAAACTTTTAATCATATTGAACACAGGTGTTTTCTATCAGCTAGTGAAGGCCAACACCTGCTCTGGTGAGAAATGCCACACACTTGAAGAGAGCTGTACAGAGGCACTCTTCTTCTTCTTCTTCTTCTTCTTCTTCTTCTTCTTCTTCTTCTTCTTCAGATTCTCAGACTTCATGGGTGTGTTCCCAGGATGTCTGCGCAGGTTGAGTACTGTTTAACTCCACAATTGATCCAGTCCAGAACAGGCCTGAGGCTGACTTTCTGCAGACTTTAGACATAGTCTGTAGCCGTCACCAAACTTTACTGATGGAATTACCAACAATTAATTACAATATGAACATGACATTGTAGTTTTCCAACTGCAGATTGAAGAAACAAGATGTTTTATGAATGTGTAAAAAATACTTTCTTAAACTTGAATAATGTAGGCTAGAAATAATATTCAAACACCATGACATAAAATATGAAGAAGTATTGGCTGTAGGGGTTATAAAACTCACTAAATGAATGCAACCGATCACACCAAATATTAAGGTGAAGAAAAATGGCTGTGAAACAACAAAAGGTCCAATGTACCAATTTACATGGTTGCCCATAAAGTTGGAATAATTTTGTTTTCAGACACAATCCTCAGTTAATTGTGATATAATTTTCATTGTCATGTGTTTGGAAGAGATTGATTAATAAAGTTTTGAGAAGAACACTTTATTTATCAAGAATAAAACACATTGTCACAATCATTTTATGGAAAAAATCTGGAAAAATCTTTGATTCTATCTTTATGAGCAGCCGTTTCTATTCTAAGTTTCTATGCTGCTCACCAGTGCTATTTGACATTCCCACTACATCCATTTAATTCAACCATGATCATGACCTTTCTATTACACTGTATGAATGCTATAGAAATCCTATAGAAGTATGAATTTCACTTAAATACCATATTTGCTCATGTGAAAATTATGATTAAAATAAATGCACAAAAATGAACACATAAAAATTAACATGTAGTGTATACAATCATTAAAACTTTTAGACTTCAGTTAATTAAAACTAAGCTCTAGTCCATCAAAACTGATAAAATATTGTCCAATACCTTAAGAACAATCAAATCCATTGTTTGAGAAGCACTATATGTCATCATAAAGCACATTTTCTGTGGTGAATTCCTCTGAATCACAAAAAATATGATTTCAGTGCATGCATGATCAGGATTAAATTAAGTTATATTGGTAAATCTGCACAAGTCACACATTTTAAAAGACATGCATCACCACAAATGTCAACAAGTACAATTAAAAACACTTTCCCCTGTCATCAAATCAAACACAAACCCAAAGTTTGCAAAGGGAGCAAATCAGGAAAGTGTGACAGGCGACAAGCGTCTTTGAAATGAGTTCATCTCACTGGAATCATTAGTTTGGAGCTGCGAGCAGAACATTTTCCTCTATGGCAGCAGTTTCAAATCACAATGCAATAATATTTTCCAGCATAATCTAAAATGATGTTGGAGAAAAAAATGGCGAGTGGCTTGATGTGGCAAAGCAGCAGAGGATGTTAGTGATTGTCCTATATTGCTCATGCTCTCATGGATTACTTAATTATCAGCCCGTGCCGACGTTGTGCTCTGTTAATGGTAGGCAATATGGCCTTTACCTCACTTAAGGAATAAATTGTATTGCTCCATCTCTCTCCATCTTGTAACGAACACACCCTCCCACACACATATAAACATCCCTTCCCTCCTCTCTTCACTGCTCATATAGATCATTTAAGATGGAATGGGATAGTTACTGAAGCAAAATCCCGATGAGATCCAGTGCTATTTCACAATAACAATTTCTTTAATTGGGCATCTCCGCCTATTTCCCCACAACCTGTTTTATTCATCTTTGCAAAAATCAGGGACGGGATCCTCATTGACACACGCTGGGTTTATGATTTTGAATCATGAGGAGTGCAACTTCTCTGAGAAATTGCTATTGCCTCAGTGGGAAGCATTGTTGTGAGCAGAGGTTTAGAAGATAAAAAAAAATATTAAGTTAATCATGAGCTCAGTCAGTCAGAGAGTCGTGAGCTGTGGCAGGTCGAGGCTGGGTTGACATCAAAAAGAAAAATGCACACCTTGAAGAAGAGGACTGAGACGGCAGAGGATACTGTAGGACTCGGTGTCATCAGGAGGTCAGTGTCATTAGCAGCTACAGGGCAGCAGTGCTGGACAGAAACAGAGCAGAGATGGGAGAAACAGCAAAAACACAATATTTGATCATGTGTTTGTCTTGCTCTAAGTTTTGAGTGTGCTGTGTCCTTTAAAAAGCAATTTGTGTAAGCAATAGTTTGACATTTTGGGGAATTAGAAAGATGAAAAGATCTACCCCTGTGTGGTTAATATGAAGCTTCGGCCAGAAAAGGTGCTTATTTCACAGAACAGTGGCTCCTGTGATACCCCTTTTTGACCAACGCAAACCTACAGTCATGGTTTTCTTGATAATAACCAAAATCATTATCAAGAAACTTGACAGAACTTATTTGCTCTTCCACAGGCTTGAGAGCTACGTCATTAAATCACTGTATACATCTGTATACGCTCCACTCTCAGCAAGTATAATTACAACAACTGCGGATTACCTCGTCTTTTTACAAATGTTGCTCCTTGCATTGGCATCCAAACAATGTACAACACATTTGTTCTGCTCGTCTTGATTGCTATGTATGGTTCTTATTAAGACTTCAGATGTTAGTGTTGGATGTTAAAGCTAACGCTAACTCTCATCAATCACACTGCAGTTAAACAAATAAAATAAAATGAGTAATACAAGTTTTACTTGATCTCGCTGGTCACGATAATCCCACCCACAGCCCCTGATGTAAGTGATTCGCGGTTCACGACCAGCAAATTGTTGGTGTGTTTTCCTGGCTCAGAGCCAATTCTTTGGCTAACGAAAAGCCTGGAACTGGATCAAGATTAGGCACCGGCTCTGAACCGGCCTTAGGACTGCCTTAGTCGAAAATGGGTATGAGTAATATACTACCATATATTATATTATTATTAAAGTTGCATCATTGTTCCCAAAAAAAATGCCCTGATATGTCCTCTAGTTCATACGACCATGAAGGTCATATCCCCTACCCTCTAATACAACCCACAGTAGCATTTCTTCAATTAGCGCCCCTACTGGTGGCAGGAGACCAATACATCCTCATACTTAAATGTTACAGTTGATTTAACGTTTGCAATGCGGTTGGGTTTAGGCGTCAAAATGACTTTGTAAGGTTTAGGAAAGGCCATGGTTTGGGTTAAAATATTGGGTCTGTTTGTTGTCTGTTTGACATTTGTGGCATTCCACATGATGTACTTATGTTAGTTGTGTAAGTACATTACATTAAAATAACTATTTTTACTGCATCACCTGACTTCCTCCTTTTCCCTTCATAATTACTTCGGCCACTAGAGGTCGCTATCTCACGACAAACCTAAATATGAGTCCCAATAAGCTGCTTTTACAAATAACCTATGGCGGTACAGACATGCAAAAGGCCCGACCACCTCTTTTACATAGAAGACAGACAGACTTTAAAGTGGTTTAGCCCCTTTTTATTGTTGCTTTGTGTGTCTTTATAGTTGTTATGCATCTCTATAGTTTTGTGTGTCTTTGCAGTCATTTTGTTTCTATTTGTAGCTGTTTTGTGTCACCTTGGAAACGTTTTGCTCTTATTGACGTTATTTTTGTCTTTGGTTGTTTTGTCCCATTTGTGTTGTGGTCACTTTGTGTCTCTTTGTGGTTGTTTTCCCCCTTTCACTGTCATTGTGAGTCACTTTGTGTCTCTTTGCATTTGTTTTGCATCCCTCTGTAGTTGTTTCTGTCTCTTTGTAGAGACTTATATGTCTTTTTATGTTTCATTTTGAGTCCCTTCCAGGTTTCCTTTTGAGTGGGGCCCCCGACACTATGGGCCCATGGACCTTTGTCAGTAATCCATGAAGCATCTAGACCTGATTTTTTATTTTAGAAATCTCCTTATTAGCAATATGGGACCTTCATATTTGTAAGAAAATAGTGAATCTAGGTGTGAAAGGGTTAAAATACCTCCTAAAAGACTGTATATTAACCCATGACTTACTGAGTCACATTGTGAAGACAGCAGAGATGCCTGCAGTGTGTATGACCACACACATGCACCTACAGCACAGTGAGGGCAGTGAGGGAAAGAGTCCCATTGACCTCATCATGAGTTGCACTCTTAACAGGAAGTCTCCTCTGGTTTACACTTTCACTCCACTATACTGCAAGTCCACTACAACTGGTTGAGAACCTTTAAAACCCTGTTTGCCAGGTCGGTGTGTTTGGAGTAAATATCCAGCATTAATATCCACACACAGATCTTTTTGCCAGAGGATTATTGAACATTAATTACATTAGCATTTTCTCTCTGACAACAAGGTGGCTTCTTATCTGTGATCTTCAAACTGCGACTGGGAACTATTGATCTGGGCCATGTTGTCATTCAGATGATAATTAGGAGCGGGTGAGAGGTCAGCCTCCAATCCGTTTGAACATCTGGATGAGAGTTCCTCAAGGACAATGGGAGCCGCAGGATGCCGCCACTCTGTCGAGCCCCGCGTGTCTTTATGTGCCTAAGTCCATTATACAAATTGTCTAATTAATTCCCACATTCCTGCAGAGTGGCCCAACAATCAATGGAGACAAAAACACAGGGAGAAGAGCCCAGTGCACAGTTACAGTTGATGCATACAGAGCTGAGGGTGATGCACCTGCTGCAAGGTTTAACACTGACCTTTTTCTTCCAAGAAAATGACAAAAAGCTTGAATTGTAAGTCACAAAACTAAAGAGAACACTATCTATTAGTACAGTTAAGGTATTGCAGGGGTAAGTGCACATTTTGTCACATTTCTGACCATCTTATCTCCCTGCAAAGAACATTTATCTCTAAAATCTTTCACTAACAACATACTGTGAGTGTACCATAGACGTGGCTGTATCACAGGTTAGCATTATCTATAATTAAAACTGTATTTTAAGGACATGCAAATGGAGATATTAGCAGACCTAACATATATCCTTCCCTGTGTGCTGGGGACAGAGTTCAAAAGAATCGTTTTACAGAGAAAGAAAAGTAGTTCAATGTATTCTTTTTCATGAGTAAATAAAGGTAATCTCCACGGGTGCATTAAATTCTGTCGCCGCTGCATTTATGTTATCGTTAATGCGATGAATAATTCCGTTTGCACACTGCAAAAGTGCTTACAGCAGAACTTTGGAAGAATCAACTGAACAAATTGTGTAAGAAATTCCTAAATGGTCTTGTTCAGAGTGTTTAAGTGTGGAAAAAGATCTCCTGCCTCTCAGCGTTTTGTACCAGGACGTACCACTGCATGCTTGACCACTTCTACAACAATGGCTTGTTAATCTACAGTTCAAAGGAAACCGGAGCAGGGCAAGACAACAGATGTTGCTCTGCTGTACAAAAGTACAGATAAGCAGTGGATATAAAAGAGAGAAGCGGCTGTTTTAGTCTGTAAATTATTATTGCCTGTAAATTGTAACATAAAGAGCCTGTGGTCCTGTTAGTCAGACAGTGTGAGCTGTTGTCGCTACAGGAAACAGCTTATCGTGGTTTCTGTTAACATGTTGCAATGTAAATGAACAGCTAAACTGTCCTTGATCCAAATGTGCAAATGCAAAACATAAATGTAAATCAGTGTGTGTGTGCCTGGGGAGGATGCAGACAAACAATGCAAATATTGCCCCCTTGTGGTTCATGTGCACTCATGGGTGCTGAGGGAAGCTGGCAGCCATCTGGGACAGCAGACACACGCTACCTGTTATGGCTTGATTTCAGGACATTAAATAAAGGTTGGAGCAGTAGAGGAGGTGCTTTTTAACTCAACGGAATCATGAGGGACATGAGGAGAAAATTAGGATTATTAGGCTTCCTCATGACAAGGAAAATGTTTAGGAAAGAGATGATTTCTTTCTGCAACCAAACCTCCAGATTTTATTTTTCTCCATGTTTTTCAGTTGCTAACACACATTGGCCAAAACTTTTCACACAGTCAGAGAAATCTTTGTGGACCAGACTGTGAATCAATTTTTATGTCTTTCACACAAAATGCATTCAATGACCACATTTTCCAAAATCGATAAGCTCTTTTCTCTTTTATACTGCACCACCTGCAGAACACTGACATTTTTGTTTCACACATTCAAAACAGAATTAAGGCAAAATTTGTGCATTTCCTCATATTAAAATATATAGAAAATCTTAGCAGAATATTTACAATAAAATAAAATAAAATAAAGATAATTCCAAACACACTTGATTGCAATTTCAGCATTTTTTGTCTAATTTGCAAACAGATAGAAGAAAGACTGTTTTTGTAATTTTTTAAATTACTTTTGTAATTAGTTTTTTTCTCAACTGTTTACCCATGTCACCTGAAAGCATACCTCATATTAGCATATAGAACTCTACAAATCTTCTGCATCTGTGTTCAAATGACACACACATGCCAGCATACGAACACGCTGATGTGCTCACTGTAAAACACTATTATGAACGTAAAACACAATTCATTATCCGGAGGCTTCTGCAATTTGCATGTTTAGTGTTCATAGAGTAATCTACACAATAAATAGACTACTAAATAATAAAATAATACATAATATTCAAATATAGAACATGCAAATATACTCTTATATAAATGCAAGTTATATCAAATATAAATTAAAAATGTTTATTTTTTCCCCAAAATAAGGTATACTGAATATGTTTAGTGTTCAACATACGAAACCAATAACAGTATGTACTGTATAGGGTAAAAACAAACAAACAGACAAACATTAAATTAAATAATATGCAGTACTACACTGCTGTAATGGGAGTAGATGTCTTACCCTTCCTACTATGAACTTGTGCAGTCTGGCTGTGCTCTCTGCCCAGCCTCCATCAGTTAGACCATGGGTGGGGTGTGTGTGTGTGTGTGTGTGTGTGACTCCTCTTCTTCTTACTCCTTACTCCTTGCTGTACCTCTATCCACCCATTGCTCCCAAACAGGAAAGCTCACCTGTGGCCCTTTTATAGCTAAAGCTCTGATTGTGCAAAATTTGTTTGACCCTTTGAGGAGTCAGAGTGGATGCCAGGAATTGTGAGATAAACATTTTGAATGGCACAAGTGAACACAAGAGATTTTATTCTTCTAGACTGTGTCAAATGTAGAGAAATGTGTGTATTTTTTTTTGTTTAACTAGCACTGCAATCTGAGTGTAAAGCAGGAAATGAGCTTGTGTTTCAGCAGAACTGGTTTAGGTTGTTGGTAAATGAGTAACAGGTTGTCATTTTGTCTCAAGTACAGATTAGACATTCGAGAAAAAGGTATAGTATCGCAGTATTGCATACAAGGTACGGCATCTGACGAATTCAATGACTACTGTAGTACAGCATTGTTTCTGATTGGGAACTGTTACTGCTTACAGTGTTTACAGTGTTGGTTAGGGAGGACAGTGTCTGTGATGCTGATGAGGTGCAGTGGCTAGACAGCATACAGCCTCATTCCTGCTTATTATCTTTATATACAGTACATACGTTACATATTCAGCTTTATGTTTGATGGAATGTATGTGGGAAGTATATTTGTGTGTTCTAAATTGGAGGGTAAAAACATCATGCAATGATATTTTATAACACTACTATACAACATCTTGTATATGAATTCATACTAGTGTTTTCCGTTTATAATAGTTTTTTTTTTATTTTTACATTGAACACAGATCACTGTTTAATTGACTTCTATGATGTGAAATGATTCATCATATGATGGCATGTATGTGTCATATAAACACAAAATACAATTTTGAAAGTACGTAAAATTGTTTTGAAGGATTTATTTATTTATTTATTATTTCCTTCATGTAATCATTATTACAGCCCTGAAATTAAATGATTTTTTGTTTGTTTGTTGAAACATTTTTAATTTTCACATGTAAATGTATTGATTTAATTATTGATTCAATTATGTAATAACTATTGACTTGTTTTTCTTTCTGCTTTATTGTTTTTCACATATTACTATATGCAAAATTAAATCATAATAAAATAAAAGAAATAAACAATGACCTTAAATAATTCTTGTTACATATGTTAAGTTCAGTCAATAAAGTGAAACGTTGTCATTCTTATTCTATAATGAAATACTAAATTATTAAAAAAATATATATATGATTCAAATGTCAAAGATCCCTGTTGTTAATGTTTTAAGGTCAGTGTCTTCTGAGTGACAACATATTCTTTGTGAGTGAGAATTGCTGCCAGTGTTCTGGGTCAAAAACTAATTTTGAAACATCTATGAATTTGGTGGATTGCTGACTGTATAAAGAATTTTGAGAAAGAAAATTGCTTCAGTATTGACTGATGCCTGTTAGCAATTGAAAAAAACTGCATCCCCACATCTCTCCCTCTCTCTCTCTCTCTCTCTCTCTCTGCTGTCTCTCTCTCTTTCTCTCATTAGAGCAGAGTAAATTTCAATGTCACTTAAAGTCACGGCTGTAATTTATTGGCTCCTTAATACTGACGGACAAAGGTCGTGAGCAGCGCTGTGAGGCGTTCTATCAGGTTTATCTGTGCGGGTCATTAACCTTGACCTGGTGTAAATGCACTTCAGTCCAGGAAGCTCCCTGTCCAGCATGTGCACGTTTCCATGCCCCCAAGAAGTTCCTCCCTGCGACAGCCACTCACTCGGCCGCCCCGTTAGCTCAAGTGCTTTAAACTTGCCTTAATTGTCATATGGCAGCCAACGCAGCTTTCTTAATTGATCTGACCTTTCACAGTGCTTTCTAATTTCCAATCCCGCTTTCATTGTTCCATCTGGCACTTTTAAAACGACATCTGGTTGACTGTACTTTACCCGGTGATCTCTGTACAGTTATTTTTAAACTTAATGTATGCTTCAACAGATGTTAGTTTTTATAGGTGAGCGAGGAGCTGGACTGCACTCTCGACACCGGCCCCGTGTCCATAATACTTCCCCTCAACAGTTCAAATATTGACAACAAAAATTACAGCAAACTCTTTGCTATTATGCTTGGTTTCTTGTTTTTGTTCCCTATTAGCTAAACATCAGTTGAGCACAGCTTTCTCTAATCACTGCTCATAAATAAAACATTAGCGTTCCGTTTAGTGAACAAATAAACAATTTTGTTGCTGTGCAGAGTTCAGTTTTGCAAACATGATGTCAGTTAGAAGAATTATTTATATTTGAATAAATAATAAGCTGAATGTGTCCATTGTTCACCGTGGACACTGAGAGGCTCACTCTCTTGCTGTAACAACATGGCTGCAGATCTTTTCCAATGCAATCCCTATCAGGAATGTTAAAATATTCCAACTCCATAGCCTCTTTTTCCGCCCTCACTCAAATGGTCTGATTAAAAAGCCTCTCTGCAGAACTGCTATTTGTAGATCAGTTCTACCATGGGGCATCGTCCCTGCACGTTCTCAACAAGATTTTGATAACACACTGTACGTAATCTTCTCTTTAACCCTCTCAGCTCTCCGGTTTGTCCTCCCTATCTCCAAACATGGACGACGGAGACATGTTGTGGACGTCCACATCCCTCCCTTTTGAAAACTTCATTTTCTGCTCTGACATTTTTCCAAAAGATAAATTTCCTATAGCCTGTATTTTCATGGGGAAGTGCTCAGTGATGGCTCTACCTGCAGGCTGTTAAACTAGTGCCATATAATTGACTGATTAAACGCTTATTGATTGCTGAGATCCGGATGATGGGGACAGAGGATATGGATACTCTTGCCCTTGCATTTTAAACTGTCCTCTGCTCATGAGGAAGCATAGTACACGAGGGAAACTGATCCCTGATTTGAAAAAATCCTGCTACATTTTGTGGACTGAGGGTTGAACTTTTATCAAGATTGCAGAGAATTCATCAGAATTTTTTCTGAGCAGCCAAAAGGAAATCAAATGTATTTTGTTTGTACAGTTTTTTTTGTCTATTTGCTTACCAAATAAGCAGTGTTTTGTAGTCTCACAAGGCCTTAGGAGACAGGGATTGACATGCGGCAGCCTCAAGGTCAGAGTCTGCTGCTCCCCTGAAAGCCTCCAGCCACTGATAGACACGTCTTCCCTCCTGAGCCGTGCTGGAGCGAACACACCACAGAACATCTGTTCGCAAACAGCCCTGATGGAGCCGTACTGACACTGAACGCGCACCCGCCGCCCGCACCTCACCACCCAATTCCCCGGCCGGGGCCAGATGGCGGCCCGCGCCGCCGCTCCCTCCTCTCCTCATCCAGGACAAATCATGAGGAAGAATGGCCTGCAGGTACCGCCCCAGGCACGCCTGTGCCACTCACCGCTGACCACCCTCTGGTGGCTTCCAATGTTCCCTCCTGTCAAAAGACAAATTGTCCAACAGACTGCTCTTTTATGAATTCACCCCGCGGTCCATTTCTCAAAAGAGGTTAAGGAAAATCCTTGGCCTGAGCTGCTCAACTTTGAGACAGAACTCTGTTCTCTGCAAAGTTAAGAGGCCTGGAAACGGAGCAAAGCAAGAGGTCTTGGAACGGGGGGCTACTCCAGTTTCCTTACAATGGACGATTGTTAATCTGAGTCCAACTGGCACAGACACTTCACTGCCATCCTCTCTGCTTGACCTCTGAATTATGTGCTCTGCTGCCATCATAAATAGGAACTTAGGTGAGAAAGAAGGGAAAACCTAGTTTTTGGAAATTACAGTCAGCAAAGCTTTTTACTGGAAAATAAAATACAGACTATTCCCATCTCCTGGCAAGTGTTTATTTAGTGTCAGTTTGGAGAAGCTGAACCTAAAATTTGAAAAGAATAAACATAAATGACTGAGGTTAGCCACTAACACTGCTTCAATTTCTTCCACTGTGCAATAATACACACAGAGTCACACACATACACACACATCAATCATCAAGCAAACAACCAAAATCATCTCATCATCATGAAAACCAGTTGTTCTGTTGTGTGATTCAGCAGCTGCTGATGTGCTTGTGGGTAATTTCAATGTGCTGGATCTCACTTTGAGTGCGTGCTGCACTATTTTAGCTCTCAAGTCATCTTTTTACAGGTGACCCGGTTAGGAATGCCACCACAGATCAGGGATAAGTGTGATTAATCTCCACTGACACTCTTATGGCACCTTTTACACAGCGTTTCATCTTGAGGCTGCACAGGAGAGATGTGTGGGAAACAATATATCTCCAATGGCAGTAAAAATCTGCCTCATGGAGAACTGCAATATCTGCTCATTTAGCCTTAGTGCTATTTTGGGGGTTACCTTATGTTTGCTCTAGTTATAGTTACCACTAATACCCTTGCTGTAGATCAAATAGATGAGAGTTTCACCATAGTGTCATGCTGCAAATTAGGCTTTACATGTATGTACAACTGCTATGGTGTTTTTATTATGTATAATGGTTACCATGGCATATGCAGTGGCAGTTTATTTTTACAGTTAAGTGGGCCCAGGCAGGTATTTAATAGGTCGCATGGTAGGTCAGAATAAAAGGAAAACGTACCCATAAATGCTTTGTCATGCTGTCACGGTAGCACCCTTTATTCCAATGAACAAACTACTTCTTGGTGCAACTCTAATAAACATGATCTGCCCCTATTCTTCATTTTACAGGAAAGGACTCGAAACAGAAAATATGCTTAAATTTAGTGCTCAATGCCATGCTGGTTCTACAACTGATAGGTTTACTAAATTTGTGGTAGCTTAATTGGTTGGTGTAGATAATACAAAGAGATTAATCACTTTTTTTTATTCTTTTGGATTTCAGTAATGTTTTTTTGAAAGGACATCCACATGCTCTGTTCATGTCTTAACTAAAGTTTTTAACCGCTAGCCTCACTACGAGCAACCATTTGGCTAAGAGTCACTAGAGAATACACTTGCTAAAACATCGGGCAACATATGTGATATGTTGGTGATACAGGCCAAATTATGTTTAGGTTGTGGTCATTAGGTTGCCACAGACAGAGCAGCAAAAGTTCTATTTCACAATAATGCCACCGTTAGTTGATTGAGTTAATTTATTCTGTGTGACTCACGGTGTTAGCCCACTAACGTTAGCTAGCTAAGCAGTGTTAACTTAGCTAACGTTACTTGTTGTTTAGCACTCTTAACAGTTAAACAACTTCAAAACATTGAGCATTTCACATAAAGTTAAGGTAAAAGTTTGAAAGTGTACACACTCAGCCTAGCTTGCATCCATTCATTGTGTATTGCATCAATGGCGACTTGATTTCTTATGTTACTTCCCCTGGATTTTTGTACTTATTTGATTGATTCACCCACATCACAAACACGTTTCCCACTTACCCTTTATGGTATGAAGTCATGGTGATAATTTAGTTTTTTTTGGTTGAGACTGCTGAGATTATAGCTCAATATGAATGTTATTTAATTTGTGGTGTTGAAAACATCAAAAAATGACATGTAAAAGACCCAACAGTGACATGTCTTTGGAAAAAACAATGTCCCTGTCTGTATAATCCACAGGCCTAAAACTCAACAGTTTTCAATGAGAGTTATTTTCTAAAAGAAAATGAAAACACAGAAAAAGTGAGTTATGTGAATTATCCTAAGTAACAGGGACGTTGTTTGTAAGAAAAACTTGGATTGGTCATGTCAAGTCATTTTTCAATGCTTTGTGTGCCAGCAACTAAATTAAACTCATCCAAACTTATTAGGATGGCGGCAGATGTCTCACATTCTAGCCAAGTAAAATCATAACTGTCTGTGTGTCTAGATACTACAAGGGGTAACTGAGAAAATGTCTCTTTGTGAATAAGGTGAACTAAGCCTTTAAAGGTCAAGGCTGGTAAAGTCTATTTCAGCTGTAATGTCATCTGAACCTACAACACCTACAAAAATGATAAATTAAGTTGCTAATAAGACTATAAACAATAACAGAAGAATGGAAGAGTAAGTCTTGACCAGGAATTTTGTATACGGATATCAGCTGGCTACAAGGGAAACCTAGAAATATTGTCTGTTTCCCACAAAGGCGAAATCTGTCATTAGCCAAAGGGGAGTTGGTTGATGATTGGTTATTGGACAACACTGGAGCTCTATAGTTCAGAGGTATAACATATTTAAGGATTTGGGAACACCAACACTACTTGTTAGTAGGGTACATTATTGTTGGTTTTGATTTTTACATTGGTTTGTTGACAGTAAAACACATTTAGATTAAGATATCCTTTAAATCATATCCTGAAATCAATTTAAGTCAAATTTAGTAAAAAAGTATCTTTGTCACCATTGCTTTGGACCATTTTTGTATACTACTATACTCAAAAGGAGAAATAAGTTTTGGTTTAGTGGTGGAACATTAATTAATTGAAAAAAGCAGGAATTAACTTTTAGTTTCCCAGTAGTTCCTGGAAGATTTATCGTGAATGAATAACCTTAACATATTTATAAAACATGTCCATATTCTGACGAAAGCAAACACAAACATCTTGACGCCACCTTGCCAAGATTACAATTTAAACACTAATCACTGGTGAAATACTGCTGCAGAGATATTCAGATGACAAGTTGTGTATATGAAAACCCAATATCAGCTGACTAATATAAACAGCTGTGTTGGGTTCTGATACTGTTTGTAGCTCAGTTGTGAATTTGTTCCGTCAGACGGTTTTGGCACCCACATAATCAAATGTTGCCTCTACGCGATCAAACACTCTCTCTGCTCCATCCAGAATTCAGCCTCTTGACCCATGCCAGCTGCCTGGAAACATTTGAACTAATATTTACACCACTTAAGAAGTTCCATAAACATCAAATATCAAGTTGAGCACTATGAAAACAGCCTCACAAGTGCTCTTAATGAGAAGATATGACTAAATTCAGTCAGCTGCTGCATCATCGGGATGACTCACCATTTTTTGGACAGCTTCTATTGAGATATTAAGCCATTCTGCTCTGCTGTTTCCTAAGCAACACTTGAAGCATGTTTACAGTAAAACCAGGGCCCTCCAGACACACAACGCAACCGCACACTTGACCGCGTGATGCGCTCTCTGAGACTGAGGTAAAGAACATCTTGAACTAAGCAGGCCCCTACGGCAAATGATCTCCACCAAATTGCACCGGTGTTATTCATTGAGATTGCGCTAATTAAAGCCGTGCTTCACGGAAGAAGAGGTTGGGTGTGGGGGGTGTATTTCTCAAAGCACTCCCAGCTTAATGGTGCAAAGAATTTCTACCTGATGAGGGCATTCCTACCACAGGTATGTGTCCCGACTGCCAGCAGCACTGCCAGCCAAACAGCAATTTAGCACTCCACTACAAGTGTTTACACTGCACTTTGGCACTGCGACTTTTTTTAAATGTACCATGCTGTTTTTTAATATTCAGTGTGTATTTACATTAAGAGGGTGAATTTGAAAACTTGCAAATGGGACGCTAAGCCTGTATGGTTTCAGCTTGAGCCCTCCGGGGCCACAGTGTGAGCTTGTCCCTGCAGAGCTGTGGCTGAAGCCCACTCACTGTCAAGAGTGGAGCCAGTTGGCGCTGCAGGGAGGGCGGCAGGGATAAAGGGAGGCTGTGGGTTGGATGGGGCTGGAGGAGGGGGGCTGCGCCTCTGCCTTCAATCCCACATGATCTCACTGGTCCTGGAGAGTATATCAGGCAAAAGCAGCGTGATCATTAAATGCCCATGCTGCAAATCTTTTTAATTATTCTCCTTCCTCCCTAGCCTTTTAATGAGAGGAGTATCCACAGATAATGCGGGTAATTGGACAATGGGATTCACTCATTCAATTATTGACCACTGAATCTGCTAAAGAGTTGATGGGTAATTCTCATTCTCAGCTCTGGCTCCAGGGCTCAGCGTTCAGCATCCTGGTAAAAACCCAAAGAACGCTCCTTCTGGAGGATTGTATGTCGTTTAAATACATTTTTTGGGCTCCATCCAAAAAGCATATTACATTATAATTTGTTTGAACCATGAAAGGGTTAGATCTAAATACTCTGTGGCAGGCCTATCCATAAAATCTTGCTAAGTAACCTCTGGTATGTGATTCTGGCCTTTGCACTTAAACCACATATGCCATTTTCAGTGGGAGACACGTATGTTGAGTGATCGGCTTTTGTTTGAAAATCCATTGAAATCAGAGACAAGTATGTACCAGTCATTTTAATGGTCTGCTCCAAATCTAGCAGAACAATCGTGCTGCATTCAGAGTGTCCACTGGAATGATATTAAATGCTCATGATGAGAGGTGGTGGTCATTAAAGGAATAGTTCTACCTTATGTGAAATGGGCCTTTTAACTCACTTCCTGACGGATGAGAGGATTAATGCTCCCGTAACTGTTAGCAAAAAGACTTGAAACCATTGAAGGCGGAGCCCCATCCATTCCTATGAAAGTTGCACAAGTGGTGGACGGAGCCAAAAAAGGCTGACTTCTTTGTATGACGTTTTTTTATGGGTAAAAAATTGCATATCATGATATTGGCAACATTTCAAGCTACTGAAAGTATGTTTACACGATTCATGATATAATGTTATTTTGCGTTGTGTTACCGTTGCTCTGCAGAGTGTCTGTCACCTGTCAGTCAGTCAAAACCCCGACCCGCACCTCTCCGTCCTCCTCAGAGACATACGCGCTAATACTCAAGAGTAATTTTTTTGTATTTGGCAACTGTTTAGATTGGCAATTTACACTACATTTAGATTTATGGTTGTTTTTTATTTTGTTGTAAGATTTTTATTTATTATACAGACTAAAAAAAAAATGTCTATATATTTTTCAGGATTTTTTAATATTGTCAAGAGTATCTTTTGGCAAAAAACCCCTGAAGTATCGTGATAATCTTTTAGGGCCATATTGCCCACCCCTACTTGTGGGGCCCATGGAGCAAGCCCAAGTGTCCGAAAAAAATGTTTTGACAGATTTACAAAAGTTTTTTTTCCAGTATAGGCAAGTTCATAGGGAAAAGTATTTTTGGGCCCCATTGCACAACAGGATGGACACATTAGTTGTGATTTCACAGTTTGTATTATTCCCTACGAAAAGTAGAGTAAGGTACAACTGCGATCGTCACATGCCACCAATGTCACATATGTCGGAACAACATCGATGTATCATATTTACTCGCAAATTGTCTCAATTTTTTTTAACAAAAAGTAGCTGCCTACATTTAAAAAACAACACACCGTGGCTTACCAATAGCTTTGGAGCCAGAGATGACGGAAAAACAACTGTTAAATCCTCCTGCTTCACTAAAGACAGTAATGTTGGTCCATTTTGTCTTCCCTGTGACTAACCATATGTAAACAACAAACATTAAAATGTGGGTAGCACAGGGACTTTGTGGTACGTTCAGATGCACCTCGTAAAATCTGAGATCCGTCTGCCATCTAGTGGCTTCTTTTGTTATTTAACAGTTTGTCCCCAATTGACTGATGAAAAAACTATTGTTATTACATTTTAAATAAATTATTTACATTTGACTATATGGACTGTGTGTAGCATAGACATGCAAACAAACAAAAAGGTTGAAATCGAAAATTTGTATTGATTGGAAAAAAAAAAAATTGATTTGGAGAATCCTGACAACCTTTTTAACAATATTACACTTGTTTTCTGACATACTAATCATATGATTACATAGGCCCATGCATGTGCATGTGTCCATGTGTACACTTAAGAATCCCTGTTTGGGGGTTTGAAAATTTGGTCACCCATCTTACTCTGGGTGACCAAGAAAACAAAAAAATGCGTATTTCCTAAAATGTCAAATCATTCTTTAAAGTAGAAAGTATGAAAGGAAATATGTGTGTAACAATATTTTTAACTGATAAATCTTGATATCTTTTGGGTGTCCCTTCCACACCACACGAACAGTGCAGAGCTGATGTCGGCATTTCAGACAGGTATTTCTGGTTTATCCTAGCTGACATGGGACTGCAAATAGCAGAGTAAACACTGTTTCTAAAAAAGGCGTCTATTTCCCCCATCTGGACCCGTGCTTAATGCTCAATTGAAAAAAAGCCAGTCTCTGGATAAAGGACTCCTCCACTTTGAGTGAATTTCCAACCTGAAGGCAAAATCTACAAACCACGGCGAAAACCCCAGAGAGTGGGAGAATTCCCCCACTGATCATCCAATTTGGATGATAGCAGTGTGTGGAAAAAAAGAAAACAGGGAGAAAAAAAAATCTCGCAGGAATCTTCCATCACCCTGCCTCTTTGCAGCGGCCCACATTGATCCAGCGCATTAATCATGAGCAGACAAACAGCATGTTGTGTCTGTTGGTAATTGTGACTCTCAACCATACTTAGCCTATAGCTACTCTCAACATGAGCTGATAAACCACTCTATTACTACAGCACAATGTAGGACACGTTCCTTCAATGGTAGCTTGAGAGCAAAGAGCTTCCTGCAGCAATATCACAAAAGGCAGTTTATCTGTGTTCAGTAATGGAATAACACACATTCAACAGAGGAGAAGCCAAGATATTTTCTCAGTGGCATTGCTCTATTAGAAGAAACTGGTGGAAACATATTTTAACACTGGGAAGAAGAGGCTTGCTACTGCTAGCTTTCCAGCACGGCAATCGTGTTAACAACCCCCCCTACACACACATGCACACACTCCCCGCTTGTGAAATTCACACCTCCAGCTAGAGTCATTATCATAATTGTTACCAAATACTGTAACTCCCAAGTTTTAATTGCAATACCATTAATTTCCAATCTGAATGATTCCCTTGCACAGACAATTTCATTTCCAAATTGACATACCCACTCAAATGATTTCATATAAACACACTGATAAAAAAATAATAATATCTCAAGGGCCAAATAGCAAGGAAAAAGGGGGGGGAGGAAAATGATTTCAATATGGTTTAGAGGCAGGCAAAATGTATCAAGAACTAGTCACGGATACTCCTCCAAGGCTTTAAAACAAATATGCCCTTCAACTGACGCGTTATCATCGTCTCCGCACTGCAAATAAACTATGCCTTGCCTCATTTCTTTTCAAGATAAAAGACCAGTCGTTTGGGCATAATGGTCAGGGCCAACAAAATGAAATAATAAACCATTCATTAAATCAAGCACACAAGTGGTAACTTTTCTAATAAAAGATTCTGAAAGTTTAATTAATAGCAGTCGTTAGCGCTCGTTTAAAACTTATCGATTTAAACATAACAATATGTTAAAATAATGTATCCTGCAACAGTCATCACCCTCCCTCGGCGGGGCCTCTGCTCACACCTCATTGTAATCAACAGATTGTTAGACATGCATTTTCTGGGCCACTGACAAAGGCTGATGTATGGGGTCGAAGGGAGCGTTCGCAATCCATCCATTGCTGCAATTTATTATCTTATTTTAATTGTATACACAAACATTGAGGTGATTTAGGTGACACGGTGGAAAGATGAAATCCGTTTATATTAAAAGGGTTGCTCACCCCTGGAGCCCACTGCCAGCAACACCTTTCAATGACTGCTTTTAACAACATGGTTATTGTTTTATTGATCAGGGTTTTATTACAGATTTGACACCCATGTTATGTGTTAATCGAACCGCATATAATTTTTTGACACATATTTTACGAGATTATGACTGCAATTAATTTAATAACTATTATTTTTTCGGTGATTTCAGTCTTAACGAGGTTTGTGGGAGAGTGCTCCATTCGTCTTGGCCGTGTTGTCACTCATGCACTTTCCGGCACGGTGGCGCAGTGCATGACCTTAATGGAAGCCACGGAAATGGCCAATCGAGCTAGCGTCCGCACTCCCCAGCTCATTGCGGAGCCACCTTCTTTTGTTCTAGGAAGTGATATCACTATTAAGGAAGCCATTCATAGCCATATAATTCCTCCTTTCTACACTTAAATGCTCCGAGCTTATGGGAAAATTATACAACTCAGCCTTTGCTCAAAAGTACTTTGAGGATGTGTCATTTTTCAGGCAGTGTACATTTAACCTGGGAGGGGAAAAAAATAACCATTTTCTGCAATGTGGAGAAGGATTAATATCTTTTCTTAAAACACAAATTATGCAACATTGGCTTTACGCACAGTAAATCAGGAAAACATGGACGCCTGCTGACGGTACGTAGGCAGTTAAAGCGGGACAGGAGGACAGGGAACATAACAGTGTGTCAAGCTGACATAAAGCTCACACATCTATAAAGGCAGACACACAGAACGGGGCCACTGTTGGTCAATAGCCTCCATCTGTGTCTCCTCTCATCTCTAAGAAGTGCACATCTGCTGAACATGGCACAATTTATCTATCAGAAGAATTATTAATTAATAGTTCATCTCATCCTGTATAATTGAGGACAGATCTGGAACGCCATTAGCCGTGATAATAAAGAGAGCGATACCTCCCGCCCACCTGAGCACACGGGAAAAGCCTTCTCTGCTCCGGTTCTTTGTGGCCTTGTCAGCAAATGTATTCTTTTGCACTGAGCAGTAGTTAACAACTTATAGGTTTGTCAAACCAATTTCATTCTTTTTTAAATCTTCATAGCAATTATCTTTTTGCATAATCAGTTTCAAGACCTTGGGGGTCTACTGGGTCTTGTAACGTCTTTAAAATAATTGTTCAGATAGTAATTTGAAGTTTTGTGGAAATTGCTTAATAATCAGATCCCAAAGTCAATATTTGGCTGAGGAACTAAGTTGTAGATGGAAAAGACTTCATGGGGCTCAGACAGAAAAGAGGACCGGCTAAAAATAAAATTACATCAGAAGTTGGAGCCAACTCAATATAAAAGCATGCATGTGTGTGCGTGCGTGTGCTTGGATGTTCAAGGGTGTGTGTATATGCATGTGTGTGTCCACATGTATTGAAATTACACTATGCCTATGTGGGATGGAAAGCTGTGCAGGTGCACAATCAGGTTTCCGGAGACGGAGTGCAGATAAAGTAGACCCATTTGAACTCGATATAATTTCCCATTTTAACACGCCATCAAAAGAAACACAAAGTCAGAAAGATATCAGTGGGAATAAAGCTATATTATCATGAAATATTAACAGCTGTTGTGGACCTAACACAGCGGTTATCTACTTTGAGCATTTGAAAGATATCCAACTTAAAGGGAGGGGGGGTGCACAGATTTTATGTTTGTCCCAATTACCCTTGTAATGAGATGTATCTCAGTCTGTAGTAATGACAGTAATGAGAAAGATAAAATGACAATGTGTAAAAACAGAGCTGGCATATCAATGACTCGCCAGACAGAGCTCTCTGTCTGATGTATGCCGGGACAAAGGAAGTACAAGATCCATGATCCCCAACAGCAAGGACAAATAAAAGAAAATACAGGTCTAACACGGTGCTCCCTTTGACTCCTAAAGTATATATGAATCACTACCCTTATTATCACTCTGACACAGCAAGGGGCTTTGCTTTATGAATGCTACTTAAGGAGCATCTCATAATGTGCACTGACTAAACCCAATCATAATCTGTCTTGCCCAATAACAACAAGACAATGCTTTACAGAAAACGTCTGATGTCATATCATCATTACACTAATAGCAAAAGCCTGGGCTACTCTTAGCCTCACCCAATTAGTCATTTTAAACGGCTTATTGGTGAGAAAGCATCAATGATCAATTCAAGCATTTAGCCTGTGGAGCAGGGCTTGAGTCGGTGCCAACATTGATTATCTGAAGGAGCAAATTGGTCCGTAATAATAGGTATTTCTCATGATGCCTGTGTTAAGCTGTTGGGACTGTTCTTTTTCTAATGCTATACTGATGGAGGGTTTTATTTAATTTCAGCATTAGAAGCAAGGAAAGGCTCAGCTATGTCATTATTTAAGCCAGTTATTCTCCTTGTGATACTAATTTAATATTAAAAACTTTATATATTTTTAGGATGCATGAAATCATCTTTAATGTAATCATTTTTTGAAAAAAAAAATTCAAGCACTGGTGGGCAAAAGGATCATTCTCATCACACAATACGTAGCATGAGCAAAGCAGGGGTTGGTCATGATGAGGTGTAGTGCTCCACGGATCAATAAAAATGAATTGGTCAACAAGAGGGGGCTTGACCCACACATGGAAGAAAGGAAATAGAAAATAGTGACTATCCCATTAAACTTTAAAGCAATACCAGACTTTATTACAGCTCTAAACTATTGTTTGACAACAGGAAACCACCTCAGCCCCCCTGTGATAGTCTGTTCCACTACTGACGCAGTCCCTCATCATTTTGTAATACCAAGCTAAATTATTTGTTGTCAATGAAAAGACACACCTACAGAAACATATAGAAGAGTGAAACAATTGAAAAGTTTTATTTTTCTCTTCCACTCTGTCCTGTACCACAGCAGGCTACACCCTGGTGAGGGTACTAATCCTGACTTCTTGTATACTGACCAGGTTCAAACAGTATCATAGTTGAGGTTGCCTGTGTTTTGCCAATTTGCAACTTCACTCCATGACGTCAGCTCAGCTAATTGGAGCATTTAAAAAACAATATCAGTAATTCATTCTTTGGTAACTCTCAATATTAACTCAATATTTTTATATTTATATGCCAAAGTGGTAGCTTGTAGTAAGAGAAACACCAAGGTTAGCTTATCACTCACCTCAGTTCTTTAAAGCATTTCAGCATCTTTCAGCTCATTGATAGGATCCACAATTTTCTCCTTATTATTTACCTTCTCATTAGACAGTTTAAAAAACTGTAATTAGTATGATCAACTGGCTAGTAAGCTAGTTCATGTGAGAAAGCTAGCTAGAACAATAACAACAGTTAAAGAAGCAAGCAGAGCTGGAAAAAGTGAATATTGAACGTATTATTTCTCTGGTATCCAGAAACAAATGAATGCTAATCTTGCTCGTGTTTGCTGAATGTGTCAGGGAAATGGTTTACTAACATACAATATGTTAAATTTGTTCGGCAGCCTCCAAGTGGCCAAAAGAATTCTGCAATCAACATGAATAAAATTTCATCTGATGATAAATAAGGCTAATAAGGAAACTCTAAGTGCATTATTTTGTAGATTTTACCTTTTTACAGCTTGACCATTATTTGATCACTCTTGATACACAGTGCATTACAGCAAGACCTCAGACATTAACAAACCTTTCAGCTATGCAAATTAAATACAGAATATTGACTGTGTAAAATGAAATAGATTGCCTGAAACCAGTATAGAAGCTCTGAAATCAGAGCAATACAGCCTAAATGTTAATAGAAAAAAAATCTATTTAGCCTTGAATAACTTCAAGGCTTTTTACGAACACCCCATGGATCATCAGAAGGTCCCAGGTGGGACTGTTGCCTAAGGAAACTCTCACTTCCTCCACTGTGGAGAGAATCCCCAGTTGGTTTAAGTCATATACTGTTAGACGCCAAAGAATCCAATTTACCCCATTCCCATACTTCTTTGATTTCCTTTGCTTTGTAAGGTCATTTATCTACTATCTTAATTTGGAAACTGTGATTTCTTCCCTTTGTGACAAGCAGCAGGAGTCTCTCCCCCCCATGCTCAGCTGTCATAAAGGTAGGCAGGTGTCCTTAAAGATGTTGAAAAAAGTGAATATAACAGACATGTTCAATTAGAGCAAAATGATGTTGAAAATGAATTATTGTATTCTTAATGGGTTGAGCAGAAACACTCCCTAGAGCACACAAAGTGAGCTGTGCTTTAAGGTGCAACACTTTAAGTGGATCAGAACAAACTGCTCCACGGTAAACTCTGTGGTAGTTAACGAAGACCATGAATAACTGCTAAAGTGTATACTCTCAAAGAACTTGCCAAATGTGTTTTACCAATAGTAGAACAGTCAGCCCATCGGAAACTGTTTCTTTGATTTCATATTTCATCCCCTCTGAAGCCCAGCTCAGTTTCTCAGAGGTGATTTTTCAGGATTATCACATAATCCTGTAAGGAAATAGCTATTGGAGCCAAGTGTTCCTGTCTCTTCTGCACTAATGTAGAAGAAACTTCATGTGAAAACAGGTGGTAAAAGTCAGCCAACACAAAGAATCCCTGAAAAAAAAAAAAAAATATATATATATATATATATATATATATATATATAACACATTCATTGCATTCAGTTAAGCAAAATTAACATAATGATTAGATGAACAATTATCTAATGCCACTATGTATGGCTGTTATTAATAGTTTGTTTTTATTCAGGCTGTTCTCATGAAAAGTTAGTAGTTATGATGAAAAAAATGCCTTGAATTTCAGAACAACCCCTTGAAATTGTGTCTGTTTATGTAGCATATATACCATTGATTTATTGCAAAGAAAGATTGGGTGGCCCACATGGGGCACTGAAGCAGAGGTGGCATGAAATCTGTACACACATGTAAACATACACTGTACACAAACTGTAGCATCAATTTAACATTTCTGCATCCACTAATCATATGTACTTTAATAACTACTACTTTAAAATTACAGCATCTAACTGTTTCTGACATTCCTGGGTGTATAATTTACATTTTCAAATCTTTAGGTAATGTTGTCCAAACAAATGTCTGGGGTTTTACAATTAAAACATTTACTTACTAATTATTTTTGAATAATAAATAATTCAAGCATGAGCATGAAACTGTCATCTTATTATTTAAAATGCATCAAATACTTCAAATGTTTGTTTTCACATCCCTCATATGTTAGATTTGCACCTTTTATGTTTCTGAGGACACTGACATCTGCCTATAAATATAAAGCTGGTCCACCAGGGTTAACCATTTGTAAAAGGAGAGAGTGAATATGACATCAAGAGTCATCTTCTCTTTGTCTTACCCAGCCTCAAGGTGACATGGGAGTCTGCTCTCATCACCAGAGCCAACTATGACACTTATTCTCTGTGGGACTCATTAAGGGGCAAAGGGGACCTCTGCACCGGCAGCATGTTCAACAAACTAAGACATTTTACTAACCCCATCCCACCACCACCCCCACCCAAAAAAAAGCACAATTTCCATTTAGTTTCACGAAACACCTGCCACGGCCACACACGTATGGATTAAATGTTAAGTTGTCCTTCCAAGGTGATTCAGGAGAAATACTTTCTGTAAGACTTCACATGGTTGGATTTTTGCCTTGATGCTGCATATAATTTATGATTTTGCGTAAATACGACCAATCTCCTGATATTATTTCACATAGGAAATATGAGAGATGTTATAAGATGTATAAGATGTTTTTTGGGAAAAAGGGCCAATGTCAGCAGAACAAAATAATATAAATACAATGTTAAAGTGAGCAATGTTAGTGTGTTAAATGTTTTTAATTATAAATGAAAAATATGTTAACTATGGCTGTTAAACATGTCAGTACCATAAAAAAAGATTATTGGTAACAAAGTTATTATATCTCTTTGGCGTCACCTATCGCAATAAGCTGTAGTTGCATATTCCTTTTTTCCATTGATTTACTAGTTTTTTTTTACCTTGTTATTGAAGCTGCAGCTGTAATTGTTCGACCATAGACAAAGTTTACTCACAATGCAAGCAGACTCGACATAGGTCATGCTAAAAAGTTAGAGGTTTCTCAGCCCAGTCCTCAGATAAAAATGTTTGCATGGCGTTTTTTTGGAAACCACATACCCTTTATGTCTGTATGAGAAGCACTGGACTTTGAACTATCCCCAATGTAAAGCACTCAAGTACTCTGGAAATTGGGTGATGTATTATAATGAGCTTTACAGTTCACAGAGGGAGGAGTTTGGAGTGGATTGTAGGGTCAAACAGTCAGTTCCCATGTGAATGTGAAAGTGAAACTTAAGTAAGATTACTAATGTACTTTTGTTTGTTACCCAAACCATGATATTTTCCTAAACTTAACCAAGTAGTTTTTATTAGATTTCACAATGCTAACCACATTCAAAGCTGTGACCAGTGCGTCAAAAACATAACTGTAGTGTGCAGAAACGCCAACATATTTAGTGAGGACTGATGCATGTTTTGCATTGAAAAAACACTGACCTGGGGCCTGTTCCATAAAGCTTATTGTTCCAAATAAACCAGGCTTAGTTGGGTTAGTTGGACTGTTTTTCATAGAGCAAGTTCAACTCATTTCCCAGCATAAGTTGCAATAGTTACTGAGCTTCAACTATGTTAAATGTGTTTTATGGAACCAAATCAACTGAAAATGGACTTGTGGTAATTAACATTGCTGGTGTTGTTGGTATTGTTTTTTTATGTAAATTAATATAACAATCCTTGCAATGCAAACAATATTATGTGTACTTTTGGCTATGTTGCTATTGAAACACTCTGGGTCACCTTCTGACTATGCACATGAGCAGGATCAAAATACTGGCAGAAATCTGAGCAAGCCATCATGCAAAGAGTAATTACATTTTTTTAAATTATCATCATTTAATATGTGTGGTATAGGAAAACAAGCAAGATAAAAAAAGAAAGATAAATTCCTTTGAAGAGAAATAAAGATGGAAAAGTCAGAGTAGCATGTTCACCCCTGAACCAGAAAAACATAAACACAGCAGGACTGAAGCTGGGTGTGTATGAGTACCTGTTTACAACTGTAAATAATGGAGTGGATTGTAAGTGCAGTGAAGGGGGTCAGAAAGCTGTCACTTAGATGTAGTGTAATTTGTACCTGAACTTGATCCCAAGCTGTCACTTCACTCTGCATTAGGGAAAGCTCTAATGGGGCGAAGTGTCAGACGATGTGACTTTTCTACAGACGCAGGGCCGCACAGCTCGTTCCACAGAGAGCACATTTCCATGGGAGCCAAATTAACCACACAACCTACTGAACCTCCCTGACGGCGTGATTGACGTTGACCAATGAAACAAAACCTGCTGCGTCATTGAGAAACAAGAAGACCACAGAGCGGGAGCATAGTGTTGTCACATCATCACGGTAGGGTTTTTGAAGAACACAAGAGAACAATGTTGATCTCACAATCACATTGTATCAGCATCACATCACAAAGAAAATGAAAGGAGGAGGAGGAAAGAAAGCACTAGAAACTCTCTGCGGAAGTTCTCTTCAGGAGTTATATTTACACTGAGCGCAGCATAGTGGGAGCTCAGTAGACAAATACTCTCACATCTTAATTTTTCAATTAGCATGGCTCTTGTTCTCTAAACATATGCAAACACAGCGGGGCGTCTATTAAAATGCAACTCTAGTGTTGAGCCTAATTAGAGTAAATTGGTTGGCTTGTATTCTGAGGAATTTGAATGCAGCTCGCTATCCATGTTTCACCGCGTGTTTCGCCCCAACAAACAAACTGGCACTGGCTGCCTCATGCATATGTTCAGCAGAAGCACAGCCTTGAAGGAGTGAGATGTTTGTGTGTGTGTGTGTGTGTGTGTGTGTGTGTGTGTGCATGAGTGAGTGTGTATCTAACTTTGCCATGTTGTCTTTTTTTTGCAATAATCTGCCAAATATTTGAATATACTCTGAAAAACAGTGACTTTTCTACCTCCCTTATTATCACTATCACATTCCTATAGCATCACAAAATCTCTTTATAGTGTTGCTTAATAATGCATTTGTATAGGGAATTGCAGTTTTAATGTGAAATTTCCTTTAATAATGTGATGCTCTGCATTTGCCTTTGGCTTCATTATCACTTCATAGAGGGAAATAAGTCCAACTAATAAAATGTTGCTGACTTTGTCCCGGTGATATTTTAATAGGAGCGGATCTACAGTGTTTTTGCCAACGTCATTGGAACATTGGAGAGGCTTGCAGTACAGTAGGCACCAGGCCAAATGGACCCTGTGCATTGTAAAGGATAATTTGTCCTGGATGCTCTCTGCCTAGCCGAGGTAAACAGCTGCCTCCACAGCTAAGGATGAGAGGACTATGTCGCAGCCCGCTGCGTGAGAACCTAATCCTGAGAGCGTATGAAGACACAGAGCTGTGGCAACGCTGTGTTTGACATTAACTCACGTTGGCCTCAGCTGTGTGTGCAGCCACATATTTTTGGCTTGAGATAATCAGGTTTGTCATAAGAAGTGCATTTTTTATTTGTGATGCAATGGACCAGATGGCAGATGAAATGACTCTGAGAGCCGATGTGAAAGACAAAGGGAAAGTAAACACGGCTGAAGAGAGTTCTACGTGGGTGAGAGGAGGTAAGTGAATGTGACTCAGGTCCGTGGGGGGAAAAAAAATCAGAGGATCAGTATTGAGTCATTGTGCTTCTTGTAAATCTTTGTTTTGATATCGTACAGTCGTCAGTGTCATCCCTCCTGTTCCTGGCACTGAAGCAGTTTCACAAGTCAAGTACTTACTTCTTGATATTTATTTGAAGAAATAAAAAATAAAAAATTGCAGTTTTTAGCAGAATTTCCAGAGCAAATCACATTTTGCAATAATGAAACAAATGGATTTTGTCAGGTGCTTGCTTACATACATTCTTTAAATTGTGTGGATGTTTTGTGCTCCATGATACTGATGTGCTGCAAATTCCAGTTTGCATTTTGATTTAAAACATGAAGTGAAATTATCTACAGATCCAACACTCTGAGTAACTGTGGTGTCTAATGAGTGAGCGTGGCTCGGTGAAACACTGGAACAAAACCTAAAAAATGCATAGTATGCCTGCAGGCCTTATTTCTCTATCAGCTAATGGTCATGGGCATGGACCAGCTGCACTTCTTGCTTAATTCATTTGATAACCCAGGAGCATCACGCGGCTTTTTAGCTCAAACATACACGCAGACGGCGGTGATTTGAAGTTTGTTTTCACTTGTCGTAACATCAAATAACAACCCCTGCCTTCTTCACTTCTCATTCAATCACTGAGAAATGACAGATAAAAACACAGACAATACTAATGAGCGATAAAAGGAAACCTCAAGCTGACGAAAGGTGATAACACAGGAGGCTATTTTGAACTTTGTTATTTCATACGTATTAAAAAACAGCTAATAAAATCTTAAAAATGGACAATACAGCCCTGAGCAACGTCCATTTGTATCTCTCTTTCAACAGTTTAGGTAAGACAAATACAGTTTATTCGACTTTCAAAAATGTGTCCAGAGTGTGAATTAATCATTAGGCATTAAATGTTAAATAAAACAGAGAAAGGAATGGTGAATAATTCATTTCAAATAGGTGGTGAAAAAGTAAACAGTCTGCACCCAGTGCAATAATTCATTAATATCTATTTAAATCAGATTTTAACAAACAGATCTACTCCTGCACACAGCCTAAATTCAGCACATGTAGACTCAGGTACACAGTGAAGGATTTATATAGTTACTAAGTACATACTTACATCAGCTGTTTCAGAAGCTATGGTAGCAACACCACTGAAAGTGCTCAGCTGCACGTTTCGGTCATGACACATCACGGAGCATCACAAGCTCCACTGATCTCTATGTGGTGTCTATTAGTGGCAGCCTCCACCACAAGGCTGTCCAGAGATCAGGAGGTAATGGACAGTTGTCAAGGCTGTGTCAATCAATATTTTCCAAGCAATAAATCTTCCTTACTGATTCTGAAACTTTTAAGTACTTAGGCCTTTATTGCAACTTTACAGTTTGCAGGGTAAACAGATTTGCCAAAATATCTGACCAATAGTGGCTTTTTGTCAGTTCCAGATTGTCACCCTGTTAAAATAAACTCATTTTTTCAAGTTTTGCAGGAAACACAAAAAACTTTATGTAAATTAAGAGAAATAAATGTCTTGGGCAATTTTTTGAACATGCCTTTGTGACTTAAGCAAGATATGGTAACACTTTATTTTGAAGGTGTCTACATAAGAGTCACACAAGCCTGTCAGATACATGACAAGTATCATGAGCATTAATGTTACTTTAAAGTGTCATTAATGTTCATGACACATCCCATGTCATGTTTATGACACGCTCATGTCACTCTTATGTAGACACATTCTAAATAAAGTGTTACTATATCTTGCTTAAGTCACAAAGGCAAGTTAAAAAAATTGCCTAAGTCACATTTTATTTTGACTTAGGCCTAATAAATCGCTTAAGTCACACACTTGACATAGGCCATTATCTTAAAGGGGGAAAATCACATGATCTGATCAACTGAGGGTGTAAGCGATTTAACCATAGATGGCTGGCGTCATGAGGAGATGATTTAGGCAAAAAAAAACTATTTTGACAAAAAATGACTTAAGCGATTATTATTATTATTATTATTTTTACAGTGTGACGAAATATTAGTCTTGTGAGGATCATCACACATGAAATGGAGGTTGGTTATTTTTGCTAATAAGTAAGATAGCTTAACACAAATACCGGAAGCAATATGAAACAGCTAGCCTGGCTCTGTCCAATGGTAAAATAAGTCATCCTACCAGCATTTCTTATGCTAAATAAATAGCCTGATATGCACATACCTGTTTTTTATTTAATCTGTTAAAAACCTAACTTGTAAAAACAACGATTTCTAGTTTTACAGGGAGTTATGTGCTGGAACATTTTTTTGAGCCCGGCTAGCAACCTCACATTGTAAATACTTAAGTATGCTACGCAGTTTCTTTCCCCAATGCAACAGAGTTGTATCCCCCTAACTCCAGTCTTTATGCTAAGCTAAGCTAATAGACTCATTGCTTGACATTTAGTAGAAACATGAGAGTGATATCAACTTTCTTACCTAACTCACAACAAGAAAAGGAATCACAATTCTGAATGATACCCTGACTCGTCCTCTTGTACTGTATGGTTGTTATATCGTGTTCTGTCATATTGTATTGTATTGTTACATTGTGCCGCATTGTATTTTGTCGTATTGTATCATATCATTCTGTTGAATCATATTATATCATGGCATATATCGTATCGTTTTTGTTTATTTGACAATTATTAAAATACATGTAGCAGCCATGTGGTCCTTAATCTCAGCACAAATTATATACTTGAACCACAATTTAATTAGCCTTTATTGTAATCCGTCATATTATCTTGTGTTTTATATGGTCTTATGTGGTTCCCCAGTACCTGCTGCATTTAGGCTTCTGGGCTCTTGTTGGCATTGTGGTGTTTAAATTCTCAATCAAATTGCGCTTGACAAATATTAAAATTGTACCTGTAGCAAAGTGATATATCTATTTATTTACCATTTTGTCTCTTGGACAGAAAGAATACAAAGTGAGGCTAAAATGAACGACTGGAGTCTTGCCTCTGCAGATACTGAGCCTGAGGAGACCGGTAGAGACACAGACACTCAGCGGCCCAGAGAGTGTGACAGTTCTTGTTCCCCTCTGTTCTCTTTGAAAATGTACCTGAGGAGGTCTTCCTCTGCAGAATCCTCCTCCACAGACTCTCTGTCGTCTTCTCAGCAGAGCAGCATGGGAGGTTAGTGACACCAGCACTTCATCACACCCATCTGATGCCCTCTGGCTGCACATGGCTATTGAAATTATTGAAGGAAAAAAAATCTTGTATTGAGTCCTCAGTAAAACTGTTATGAAATGAACTTTTTCATCCAAACATAGCTTTTCTACTGATGAAATAAATGATGATTAATATGCAGAATAATAATGCCATAGACCACAGACAGAATAAAAAATTTGACAAATTGCAAGCTTTATGCCTCACCATGCTGTGAGAATGCTTAAATACAGTTCATATAATCAATTATGAAAATGTGTGAATAATTTAGAAACTGAAAGTACAGCAAAAAAGGGGAAGACTAATGCAAAAAACGGCCACCAAAGTAGACTCGCTACTATAGATGCAGCAGCATAAGTGATTACACCACAGACTGTTCATGTTCTCATGCACTTCTATCAAATGAAATATTAAATTAACTGGTAAGTATTTAAATTAAAGAATTAGCTCAACATTTGAGGCTTTCTTTCCAACAGAAGAAAATTGATGTTAATGTCTGTACATTTAAATATAGAGTTGTAATCACAATGTGGTTAGCCTAGCTTAGCATAAAGACTTGAAGCAGGAAGAAACAGTCTGGCTTGTTTGCTTATCAGAGATTGCATATCAGCATATCTAGATTGATAGATAAATAGATGTTTTGCATATTCCATATTTGCGTTACATTTGCTCATAAATTGGTACATATGATATCTTATGAGATATTACCTTTATATTTTGCGCTGTGAAACTGTGGCAGTTACTGTTTGCGACCATCAAACTGCTTACAGTTTTACATGTGGTTAAAATGATACCACTTGGTTAAGTTTAGGCAAAAAAACTACTTAGTTCAGGCTGCCCTCATCGACTGTTCCTAGGTATACCTATGAAAAATAAAGCACTGAAATGCATAGGCAGGAAGTGCTTACTTTGAGGTATGTAGTAGTTATAAATACCAATAAAATTAGTTTAGGGTGGGTGATGGATGACTGAAACAAACACAAGTCTTTGACCTCAGAGACCAGTGTTTGTGTCCCACTTCAAATTAAACTTGTTAGTAGTAAGTGAACATGTAGAAATTTTACTACAGCAGCAGCATTGACTTTTAGCTGAACAGGGAAACCAACAAGCATCCTACACTGACTTTGTTGGTCTTTACACTATGCTATCTGACTCTCTCTTATGCTCCTGTCATAATAACTATAGCCACGCCTAACAACAGGAGTAAATACTGGGTGCAATAAGACTCATAATAATTTGGGTTGTATATGAATTATAGTGCATTCATTTCATTGGTATAAAGGCTAATACATAGTCCGCAGGAACAGAGAAATTTGTTTGTTTTCTCGAGATGGTGAGAACAAGAACAAAGCTAGTTCTGGCCAGGACTTCATCAGAAACTCAAGCATAAGTCAAATTTCTGACCCATCACACAATTGTTTTTGGACAAGACACGAGAAAAAAGTTCTGTCCAGATGATAAGTCAAGATAAGCTGTGAGAACTCCCAAACCAGGGAGAGAGAACACATTTTTTCTGTTCTTGCAGAGTATGTATTAGCCTTAAATAGGAACAAAGGATAAGTACAGCCTGTTGGGTTGAACCTACCTTTGGTCTTTTTGTGCAGTTGTCTATAGATCAGCCATTCCTTGGTTTAAGAGACATAATAGATTTCTGTCTAATCGTCATAAATACATATTATATACCAACAACGTAGATATAATTTTCACCTGACATGGTTGACTATTAACAGCAAACATTTTTATTTACCATAGTAAAAGTACAGGTGTTGCAAATAACACTAACGATGGCGGTATTATATTCAAGGGATCCGGTGAGGAAGCATGCTCAATACCAGGAACCTGAAATTAAAGCAGCAAAATGGAATGCAGCCATTATGTATTCCTTGAAAACGGCCTGACATTAACTGATAGAACTTATTCATTTAATTTTGAATTTGCCACCACATGTACAGTATGTATTCTATATCCAAATCAACATCGTAAATTTAATTTATACAAGTCTGAACAATTTCAAATTTGGCATAATTCATCCTGATACAAAGTATTTCTCCTCAATTCAGAATGATTATGTATTGCCAACTGTATTTTGATCCATGTGCATATAGAAAAAATAAATATGTAGAGGACTGTACTGCCCTACAAAGCCTAACTGCAGTAACTACATTTTTGGTCGAAATTGAGTTATAACTAAAAATTAACTCCTTGATGTCTGTTTTTTTCTTGTGACAAATTTTTAGATTTCAATTTTGCTTATTTTCAGAGAAATAATGATATAAAAATTGCAGTAACTACAAAATCCAACTCAAAACCAAAGCAGACCGCAGTAACTGCACTTACTGCGGTCTGCTTTGGATATATATACGAATTTAAACATAAAACCAAAGCAGACCGCAGTAAGTTCACTTACGGTCATTGTGTTGAATAGTGAAGACAAGAATAACAGAAATTATAAGTCTATTTGATAGGGAAACTATCACTATATAGTGATTAAGTAAAAAAGTGAGATAAAATTATATTAAGACTAAATTATAACATAACTTTATAATATCAAGTCTAAAATACACAAATCTTTGAATAGAGTTGTTAAACACTTTTAAATACACTTATAACAAAATCAATTTGAAAATGTTTATTCACTGAAAACAAAATATAAAAGCTGAAAGAAGACAACAACATTGTAGTTACTGCACTCTGCTTTTGCATTACTATGAGAACCTTTTACAGCAATGCAAAACCAGAGTGCAGTAACTACATTTTTGGGGTCAAAGGTAAAAAAAATCATCATGATTTTTGAGCATAAAAATTACATCATCAATACATGCAGAAATAAGTGTCATATCACTTACCTACCTATTACCCATTTGGCTGGCCGGTTCAGAAACGTTCAAAAACTTTAAAGCAGTTTTTCTCAGTTTCACCCTTTGCGTAGTTACTGCAGTTAGGCTTTGTAGGGCAGTGTACACCCTTGTAGGAGGGGTGCCTTCACCGAAATTCATTGCAACACAAGCCATAAGGACTTCCCTACAACATGTCTTTGGTGAGTAACTGTTCATGGTCAGTGTCATTTGATGATCTCATGCTTCATAGCACCCATGGGGGCACCATTTGGCAAAGGCTGCTGGGAAGACACATAGCACATTGTTTCACTGCAACCACAAGTCAACTTAGAAATGCTCCTGGCAAAGTATACAGGAGAGACTTTTAGTAATTGATTATGTCTCCAAACAGCTCTCTTGCTTGTCTCTCTGTGAGGGATCAAGGCTTGATTTTCTAAATTATGCATGTGTAAAGGAAGGGAGGGAGGCTTTTAAAATGTTAGAGATATAAGTGAAGAGGACCTCTTATAGCATTATGGCTGATTTATATCCCAAGATGTGGTTTAAACACAATTCATCACACATCATCTCAAAGAGGTTATTGCAAACGTGTGAAGAGTAGAGACTCTTTTCTTTTGAAGACCAAAAAAAAAAAATCAACTAATATCTTCTTACACGTTGGTGTCACTGGTGGGACCAGGATCAGTTGATACAGCTGTGCATGTCTGTGACAGTTCAACATTGTGTGCATAAGATTTCTCTATGCTATTTCTCGCTTGAAATTATGTATTGCAAATTCACAAATGTACAACTTCCTGTGTCCACCATGTGGCGCTAAAGAACACACGCTAACTAAATGTTATGTTGCTGTACACCACCATGTAAGAGACTGTAACTCAGTGTGGGTGTTTACATGTCTTCAGGACTGGACTCTTATTCAGCCTGTGAAATTTGGAGCAGACTGGACAATGTTAAGTCAAGTGACAACGTTTATCCACAATAACACAAAAGCTTTGCAGTTTTAAAAAGTGCCATACCTATGAAGTGCCTCAAATGTCATGTTGTCATATGGCCTATGACATCATTGTTTGTATTGATTATTCTTATGAAATCAAGCTTCATATTAGTCAGAGGGTTATAGCAGTCAAATTTGAAGCAAGCTGTTGAGCTGTTTGAAAAAAGTTTGAATAAAAAACACACAAAATTCAAAACGACCGACTTCTGGTCGGCAAAGTTAATGACAGCCGATGTAAACATATCCAGAATAATGAGGGCAATGTAGGTACCAAATTTTGTAAATATATGAGCAACTTTGTCCCCACAGAGTCCTCTATGCAATAGGAGGCACAATGGAACCTGCTAAACACACATTGTCCCAATTGCTCCAAGTTTAGAGTTTTGTAGTATACCAAGGGTGTCGAAATTCCTTTCAAAGCAATTAAGTGGCGGTATAGAGCTGATGTGCCACACCCAAGCCCAAACAACACATCCAATCAAAATAGTTTATTGTTTGAACACGGGTGCAAAGTTTCTTGTGTTTTTTCCCCATCCTAAAGTCTTCAAGTCCTACAGAACCTGAGATGGCTGACAGAGAAAAATGTTTAAAAAAAAAATCTGTGTTCCGAAAGATGAAAGATCAACTACCCCGCCAAATGTCATGAACATAACAGAAAACTTAATGAAGATAATAAAGCAAACCATGCTTTGAATGTCCTACCTTACTGTGTGTCTTCCTCAGTTGACTGTGCAGGATTTGTCCTGAACTGTCTCTTCTGCCGGTTCTACGAAATAATCCTCATGCTACCGGCCTCCTGTGAGAGAGTTGTCAATCACTGCTGCCCCAACTACAAACATGTCGTCACCGCAATGGAGTCTGCAACTAACAGTAACGAAGACTCGCACATGGATTGGGACTGTGGTCTGTTCAATTCCTGTCACGATGCAGGTGACTGCCTGGAGCTGGCTATGGAGGTCTCTGAAATATGTTATCACTAGTGGGAAACTAATCACCAACCAGGAAGCCGGTTGGATAATCAAAGATCAGACTGTCCATGTAAAGTGGAGGATTACTAAGGGCTAAAACACACACACACACACACACACACAAAATTTTAATCTGTAATATGCATCATTTGTGATATTAAAATTACAATAAATATATAAACTATCCACCTGTTTATGCATCTAACCATGTGTTTATATGTCTCCTGAATGTATGAAACAGTATTCAGCCAGAATATTTTATACTGCTGCTTTAAGAATGGGTTGTTGATCACTGATTGATGCAAGCTGCCCTTGTAAATAAATATTTCTATATCTCTGACCTCGTTCTAGTTGGTTGACACACATCATGGCTGTAACAATCGCCATCCACTCGAGATATTGAATGAGTGATTCCTTAACAGGCAGATTAATGTACCGTCTTGAATTTAAATTGTACAGTACTGAATCACTATGCAGCAACGGAGCACTGTCCCCACAAACAACACACGGGCCTTGAGGCATATGAATGCCGTCGCTCCTCTGTTGATACACACACTGACACACCAACAAGCACTCCAGCTTCAACATGATAGTCTTTGTGAAGTACGGAAAAAAAATCTTGAAGCCTGTCCCCTGTTGAGCATGCCTATTTCAGTTCAAGTGCCACTGGAAACACAGGAGCTGTTGGATATGGCATTTGTAGGACACTTGTCCTTGTCGCTCCCCTCGACCTCTGTTCTCAAAGATAGTTCTCTCGAGTGGTAGATCACTGTTTGGATCACTTCAGTCTGAAATATGTCCTTGTCACATAATGGGGAAATGGACACAGGAGCATGGCTGTGATGTCAGTGTGAGAACAGTATACAGGACAACACTGTACTTAAGCATCATCTGTTTCCCAAAGAGGTCAGTGTGAGAGCTGAGGCGCACAACACAGTGTTAGTGGATTATCTTCCATTACCAAACATTTGTTTTCTGCCATTACATGTAAAGACCACGAGAGTAACCTCACTCTACAAACAAGGAGACTATTATATAGCAGTTGTCAGAAGCACCGCAGTCTCCCGTTGTCGCAAAAACACACTGTGGTAATGGTGTGGTAATACTGTACAAGTACAGTATAATCCAAGGATGAAAGCTTGTGTTATGGATCTGAACTGCAGGGGATTTTGATAATTCACTCTTATGTGTAAAGCAGATATATGAGAATGACCCCAAAAATGTCCCATATATCGTTTGCACAGCAGCTTATTACGATGCATATAAGGTTTATTGTTAGGTGGTAATTATGGTAGAAGCAAAAGAGGAAGTGATTTGGCAGTGATGGTCAAATGAAGCTTCAGGAAGATTTGTGAACCATCCATTCCACCATCCATGTTTATTCGCTTATCCAGGGCCGGGTCAGGGGGGCAGCAGGTTAAGCAAGGCATTCCAGATGTCCACCTTTCCTCCTATCTTTGTTAACTATTTTCCTTATTTTCTGAGCCCACTAGATAGCAATCTCTGTTCAACCAAGGAGTGAAAGCACACTGAATTACCATTCATTGAGCGTTTTCCCCAAGAGTGCCATCTAGTGGGGTCAACAAACACAACACTTATTTTCTGGAAACTGCAGTGAACATCCCTTATTTTCAATATACCTAGGGAAGCTATACATTTTCTGATTGCCCTAGTTCTGTAGTTTGTGGTTGTAAACTTTCATGAGGCTATGATTATCCTAGAGGTCACAGCAAGTCACTTTATAGTGGGTTCAAGTTTTTAAAAAAATGCTGTCATGCAAAGAAACTGACTAGAGGAACTAACATCAAATTGTCTAAAATTGTGCTCATTGAATCTCAGCCTTCCAGTCATACCCAATTTATGCAATTCTGTTTAGTGACATCAGTATGCAAAAATCTTCAAATGAAATTGGAAAAAATAACACATTTGTACTACATGAGAAAAGCTACATAGTTTCTGCCTCAAACTGCATGGTCTTAGCTTAAAGTTGGCATGCATTTAAAGAGGAGACTTGTACCCATGGAGGTCAAGGTACCAGTTTGAAAATGGCCATGGCAGTGTTTCCCTTGTGAAAATATAGCTTTGAATCAGAATCAGACATCTTTATTTATCCCCAAGGGGGCAGTTAATTTGCAGCTTTCCCAGTCCATACATCCATACATACAACAGGCAACTAGACGAGTATTACTTCACTGCACTCCCGACAAGATATCATGACACGGTACCAATGGATTCCTTAGGTCGTCAAGTTACACCGATGATACCAATCCATTTTCTCCGTGAAACTGGAATTATAACAACCTCTGAAATAAAAAAGGCTGAATGTTTTTACATTCTAATAGAATCCTTATATAATTAGCTTTCTTGTATCACATGGTCACATATCATCTTAAGAAGCCTATACAAGGAAGAGGTGCTTCGTTCATGAGTGAATGATGTTAGGGTAAACAGTCTCCTGGTTAAACCTCACCTACTGAAGCTAGCCAGTTAACATGATGTGTTACATCACTGCTAACTAGTATGTAACAGATTGCACAACAATCACCACTTTTTTGTGTCAGGAGGCTTTAAAATAGGTGCTCTTTTTGTAAATAACATAGTCACAAGGAATTGGAAAACTCTTATCAGTGAAACATAACCTGTTGAGTCTAAATAAAAAACATCATATTGTGAGCATTGAAAAGCTGCTATTCTCAGCAGCGACATTCAGTGGAGGACACATAACCTGTTATAAGACACACAAAACCCACAATCATGTAGTACTTTGACAATAATGTGCATTTTTTTCTATATTACCCATTGTAAGAGCCAATTTGCTTTGAATGGTTATTTGTTTGTTTGTTTGTTTGTTTGCACCTCCCACCACCAGGTGGAGAAGAGTGCTCATTATGGGTTCTGATGTCATGAGTTAATATAAGGCACCGGTGCATTACTGATGGTGGTGAGATGCCCGAGAGGCACACAGTTTTCTTACTTTTGCAGTGACCCGATTGCTACTCAAAAAAGAGGCCACCATTATGATGAGATCCCGTTTATAGTGTTTTTACGGCAGAAATGTGATGTATACATTGGAAATATAAGTTTATTTGTTTAAGAAAGAAGTATACCTTTGTTTGGAAATGTTACAATAAACCCAGTTAATTGATATACGGAAACTGGACATTTCATTTGTGCACGTAAAACACTACAAACGGGATCTCATCATAATAGTGGCCTCTTTTTTGAGTAGCAATCGGGTCACTACACCCATGTTTACATTGAAGACAGGCTCCAACCCATGTTATCTGTTACTCACTGTTGAACATGTCAGACCTATGACAGCATGAGAAATTAAATTTTTTTAATGTTATGTTATGTTATGTATTTGTTTTTAGCACTGAATGCTTCATTACTTTTCTCTTACTTATGTCAATAGATTGTATGTCCAAGTGGTAACCATGACTATTTGGATATATTATATATCCTGATGACCTGAGATGTTGGTCAATATTATTGTACTGGCTTAAGATCTGAGCCTTAAGAAGACTCATATTCAAGAAATCTTTGCAGTATTTTAGGATAGAGGAAGAAAGTTGTTTGACAGGTAATATTAAAAGCAGCTGCAGAGATAATAATCCAAATCCTCCATCTTTTAATTATTATAATACTTTGATCAGTTGTGTTGAAAGTTGCAGTTTAGTCACACAGCACAAACAAAGATTAGTCTGCATCATCAGGAAATCATCAGCAACTCTGAGAGAGGCAGTCTGTGTTCTATTGTTTTATTAAAACCAGACTGCAATATTTTGTTTAAATTCTTATGGAATTAGTTTCTTCTAAAGGAAAACAGAGTTTTTAATACAGAGGGGTTACACAGTACATAGAAAGGAACATACATGATACCATTTATTTTACTGAAGATCACTTCACTTTCTATGTCGGGGAGACCGGGGTTGTTTGTCACACTTTTTACACTCGCATGAATTCCTAATCATTAAAACATCTTACCATCAATGTTTGTGCGAATTCATAATATATATGCACAGTGAGTTATTTACAAACAGAGCCATTTGCTCTACGATACTAATATAAAACTAATATGTAACCATAATGATAAATCCAAAATTGACTGTTTTATATCCATTTTTCTGTATTGAAAACTGTTCACCAGCTGTGCATGATGGGTCTGTGGACCAATCAGAAGCTGTGTTTATCACTGTGTGGCAGCTCTGCATTGCATAATTATCCTATCCTCATTTCCTCCAATCTATATTGTTCAGACAGCATCCAAAATAATGAGTAGAATTGCGTAGCCCTATGATGCATTGACCCACAAAATTGGGAAAAAAAAATACCTTAAAAGGTAATAATGTATGAAACTGAAGCCTATGACCACGGTTGGGGTCAGAGGTAAAAAAGCTCACAAATTGTATGACCATCCTCTTTTTTAATGATAATTTTTATTATCAAATGCCTAATGGCCTACAAACATTAATTACAAAAACAACACCAACATGAAAAATTAAATAATTGGCCGCACCCCAATGTTTTTTGTCTTTCGCTAAACTGGCAGCTAGAAGTAAGCAAGAATCACAGTAAATAAATTATATCAACATGATAATAGCGCCCTCTGGTTTGCCCTCAATAAGCACTGTGACAACCAGCCTACTGTATGTTCTCTTTGATAGGTAGGAAAACATGTATTTTCAGATGGAATCAATCCTCTTACAGCATATGAATTCAGCTCTAATCTGTGACCACAGTAGACCCCCTGAAAGCTGGACAGGAGCTCCGACAGCACTGCACAGACTACAAAAAATAAATGTAGACACTGCACATGCTGTGCAAAATTGTATGTTGTGGGTTACATCTACTGGGAACGCTGCTTGTGACCAATTTTCTCATTACCTGGTGCAGCACAATTACAAAGCTGAGTGCTCGAGCTGATACTGCTCCATAAAACCTATTGGAGGTCCTTTGTGGTTTTTCGAACATAAAGTGCGTCTGCATAAACAGATGCCAGTTTTAAAGCGAAAACATCTGCACATCTTAAACTCGCTGGATCTCTTTCAAATTACCTGATAGCTTTGGGAGTAGCTTCAGCTTTTTTAATAACATCCAAATGGTCTGTCCTTTACTGGCCGGGCTCAAATGCGGGCTCCATCCCGGCCGGTCGAGCGGATGTGGACAAGGTCAGGTGGTTTTCACTGCTGCACAACACATGCATGCACCTTAATGGCTGCTCAGAGGATAGTGTTAACCCATTAGCTTGCATACTGCTTCTCTAGTTCTCAGCCTAATTCAAAACACTTGTGTAGAGGGTCAAAAAGAAACTGTAATATTGGAATGATTAAATGTGAAATGTGTTGTTGCAAGCAAAGCACTTCAAAACACCGCACACCATGCCGCTGTTGTGTTTAGTGACACAAGACTCGCATTAACAAAGTGATCTAATCGCGTGCTGCTTCGCCATGTTTACATGCATCTCTGCTCACTAATCGGATATGAGGTTTCTTCAGAGTTCAGGCCCTGATCGCTTCATTAGTGTGAAGCTGCTCTTCCTCCAGAGCACACAGCACTAATACCATCTCCCTTCAGACACAGCGCTGCAGCCCAGAGTGGCCTCCCGAGGAAGCAGCACCATTAAATATTAATGCCATGTGTTTAGAGGATTTTTATTTCAAACAGCGGGTTTGTCAGCATCTTATGTAGTGTTCCTTAAGATTAAGTCCATGTGGAAAATGGGGTCCCGAAGCTTTGCGTAGCATTGTGCCTTCAGAATAATTTAAGCCTGTTTTTCTAATGGTCTTTCTGTGTTAATATTGCCAACATTTTCACAGTGATTTCTTTTTAAGTAAATGGAGCATTTTTAAGTGGCTGAGCCTTCTGTACCTTCCTGTAGCTGTCACAAGGTGAAGAATGTTTGGGTGCATACGACCTGACGTCATTTGATGCATGTGTTTCTCATAAACCCGTTTTGCAGTTACACCCATGATGCAGAACACTGTCAGAGCAAAATAACATTTAGATTCACCAAATTATGACATTAGAAGACAGTAGGGCTGGATGATTTGGAAAAAAACATCCAGTCAAAATTAGTTTGACTGATATTGCTATTGCAATATGATTTATGATATTGAAGGGAATCATAATTTTTACATGATTATTCTCAGCTTCATGAAAAACATAGAAAAATAGTTATGCTATGATTTGTTAATGATATACCTAAACTGGTTATAAGTCACTATGCGTGGACAGTGTTTGCTTTAAAAAAAAGAGAAAAACATCATGAAAGTAACATATAAAATGTTTTAAAATTGATTTATTTGTTTTACGGGACATAACAGATTCGACACAACTTGATAGGAATTTATATTTCACTAATGTAATGTTTTTAGTCACTTTTGTTGATCAGATACAGGTAGTAGCATTGTAGAAGTTGAATTATATCAGGTATTATCTATAATTGTAAAATATAGTATACCTTAGGAATTCAATGTGTCACTCATAGCACACAGGGATCGCTTAGAGTCACTTATAATCACATTATAATGCAATATAACACTGATTATAAGAAAAGATTGTAGATTGGTATGTCACTGTTCTGAAAAGCCATTCAAAGCCGTAAAAGAAATCTGAAAGCTCCAGTGCAGAGTGGGTTTGTGAGTCCAGAAAGTGAAAACATACTGTAACATTGGTGTAGACATTATTGTACGTTTCAAAACACTGTGTCAGGCACTGTGAGTTACAAGCTACCAAACAACATAAACAAGATAAAAGATGCTAACTACAGCTACTGTTCTGATACATCTAGTGAGTCAAAGGTTCCTCTAACAGAGAAAACAGACATTTGTCACTGTGTGCAGACTACCAGCTGCAAAGATCCACTGCCAGCTCGCACTGCTCTTTTACCGGTCAACCTAGCACCACAAACAGCAATGGTGGGCGACTTTCTATGCAAACTAAAATAGTAATCTATTTCTCTGGCGGTTTAGCCCTCCAGAGTCTGGAGTGGGAATTTAATATTTGATGGCTTATAACTATAATTATTATAGTTATTCATTCATTCATTAACATAATGAATGAATGAATGACTATAATTATACAATGCTATAAGCAGATTATAATGCATTATATGTCTAAAATGCTTTAT